>NC_063227.1:21031916-21088201 GCF_020740725.1 Corvus hawaiiensis | reverse complement strand
GAATGGCGGGGCCAAGGGCGGGGTGGGCGGGGCTAAGGGCGGAGTGGGCGGGGGCTAAAGCCGGAAGGGGCGGGGCTAAAGCCGGAAGGGGCGGGGCTAAGGGGGGGGGGGCCTGCCGGGGCTCTAGGGGCCGTAGGGGGGAGGCTAAAAGGGGAATGGGCGAGGCAGAATCGTGTATGGGCAGGGCTAAAGGGGGAAAGGCCGTGGCTGAAGGCGGAATGGGCGTGGCTAATGGGGGAATGGGCGGGGCCAAGGGCGGGGTGGGCGAGGCTAAGGGCGGAGTGGGCGGGGCTAAAGCCGGAAGGGGCGGGGCTAAAGCCGGAAGGGGCGGGGCTAAAGGGGGGGGGCCTGCCGGGGCTCTAGGGGCCGTAGGGGGGAGGCTAAAAGGGGAATGGGCGAGGCAGAATCGTGTATGGGCAGGGCTAAAGGGGGAAAGGCCGTGGCTGAAGGCGGAATGGGCGTGGCTAAAGGGGGAATGGGCGGGGCCAAGGGCGGGGTGGGCGGGGCTAAGGGCGGAGTGGGCGTGGCTAAAGCCGGAAGGGGCGGGGCTAAAGGGGGGGGGCCTGCCGGGGCTCTAGGGGCCGTAGGGGGGAGGCTAAAAGGGGAATGGGCGAGGCAGAATCGTGTATGGGCAGGGCTAAAGGGGGAAAGGCCGTGGCTGAAGGCGGAATGGGCGTGGCTAAAGGGGGAATGGGCGGGGCCAAGGGCGGGGTGGGCGGGGCTAAGGGCGGGGTGGGCGGGGCTAAAGCCGTAAGGGGCGGGGCTAAAGCCGGAAGGGGCGGGGCTAAAGGGGGGGGCCTGCCGGGGCTCTAGGGGCCGTAGGGGGGAGGCTAAAAGGGGAATGGGCGAGGCAGAATCGTGTATGGGCAGGGCTAAAGGGGGAAAGGCCGTGGCTGAAGGCGGAATGGGCGTGGCTAAAGGGGGAATGGGCGGGGCCAAGGGCGGGGTGGGCGGGGCCAAGGGCGGGGTGGGCGGGGCTAAGGGCGGAAGGGGCGGGGCTAAAGCCGGAAGGGGCGGGGCTAAAGGGGGGCGCCTGCCGGGCCTCTAGGGGCCGTAGGGGGGAGGCTAAAAGGGGAATGGGCGAGGCAGAATCGTGTATGGGCAGGGCTAAAGGGGGAAAGGCCGTGGCTGAAGGCGGAATGGCCGTGGCTGAAGGCGGAATGGGCGTGGCTAAAGGGGGAGTGGGCGGGGCCAAGGCCGGGGTGGGCGGGGGCTAAGGGCGGAAGTGGAGGGGCTAAAGCCGGAAGGGGCGGGGCTAAAGGGGGGGGGCCTGCCGGGGCTCTAGGGGCCGTAGGGGGGAGGCTAAAAGGGGAATGGGCGAGGCAGAATCGTGTATGGGCAGGGCTAAAGGGGGAAAGGCCGTGGCTGAAGGCGGAATGGCCGTGGCTGAAGGCGGAATGGGCGTGGCTAAAGGGGGAATGGGCGGGGCCAAGGGCGGGGTGGGCGGGGCTAAGGGCGGAAGGGGAGGGGCTAAAGCCGGAAGGGGCGGGGCTAAAGGGGGGGGGCCTGCCGGGGCTCTAGGGGCCGTAGGGGGGAGGCTAAAAGGGGAATGGGCGAGGCAGAATCGTGTATGGGCAGGGCTAAACGGGGAAAGGCCGTGGCTGAAGGCGGAATGGGCGTGGCTAAAGGGGGAATGGGCGGGGCCAAGGGCGGGGTGGGCGGGGCCAAGGGCGGAGTGGGCGGGGCTAAGGGCGGAGTGGGCGGGGCTAAAGCCGGAAGGGGCGGGGCTAAAGGGGGGGGGCTTTCCGGGGCTCTAGGGGCCGTAGGGGGGAGGCTAAAAGGGGAATGGGCGAGGCAGAATCGTGTATGGGCAGGGCTAAAGGGGGAAAGGCCGTGGCTGAAGGCGGAATGGGCGTGGCTAAAGGGGGAATGGGCGGGGCCAAGGGCGGGGTGGGCGGGGCTAAGGGCGGAGTGGGCGGGGCTAAAGCCGGAAGGGGCGGGGCTAAAGCCGGAAGGGGCGGGGCTAAAGGGGGGGGGCCTGCCGGGGCTCTAGGGGCCGTAGGGGGGAGGCTAAAAGGGGAATGGGCGAGGCAGAATCGTGTATGGGCAGGGCTAAAGGGGGAAAGGCCGTGGCTGAAGGCGGAATGGGCGTGGCTAAAGGGGGAATGGGCGGGGCTAAGGGCGGAGTGGGCGGGGCTACAGCCGGAAGGGGCGGGGCTATAAGGGGGGGCTTGCCGGCGCTCTAGGGGCCGTAGGGGGGAGGCTAAAAGGGGAATGGGCGAGGCAGAATCGTGTATGGGCAGGGCTAAAGGGGGAAAGGCCGTGGCTGAAGGCGGAATGGGCGTGGCTAAAGGGAGAATGGGCGGGGCCAAGGGCGGGGTGGGCGGGGCTAAGGGCGGAGTGGGCGGGGATACAGCCCGAAGAGGCGGGGCTAAAGCCGGAAGGGGCGGGGCTAAAGGGGGGGGGCCTGCCGGGGCTCTAGGGGCCGTAGGGGGGAGGCTAAAAGGGGAATGGGCGAGGCAGAATCGTGTATGGGCAGGGCTAAAGGGGGAAAGGCCGTGGCTGAAGGCGGAATGGGCGTGGCTAAAGGGGGAATGGGCGGGGCCAAGGGCGGGGTGGGCGGGGCTAAGGGCGGGGTGGGCGGGGCTAAAGCCGGAAGGGGCGGGGCTAAAGGGGGGGGCTTGCCGGGGCTCTAGGGGCCGTAGGGGGGAGGCTAAAAGGGGAATGGGCGAGGCAGAATCGTGTATGGGCAGGGCTAAAGGGGGAAAGGCCGTGGCTGAAGGCGGAATGGGCGTGGCTAAAGGGGGAATGGGCGGGGCCAAGGGCGGGGTGGGCGGGGCTAAGGGCGGAGTGGGCGGGGCTAAAGCCGGAAGGGGCGGGGCTAAAGTGGGGGGGCCTGCCGGGGCTCTAGGGGCCGTAGGGGGGAGGCTAAAAGGGGAATGGGCGAGGCAGAATCGTGTATGGGCAGGGCTAAAGGGGGAAAGGCCGTGGCTGAAGGCGGAATGGGCGTGGCTAAAGGGGGAATGGGCGGGGCCAAGGGCGGGGTGGGCGGGGCTAAGGGCGGAGTGGGCGGGGCTTAAAGCCGGAAGGGGCGGGGCTAAAGCCGGAAGGGGCGGGGCTAAGGGGGGGGGGCTGCCGGGGCTCTAGGGGCCGTAGGGGGGAGGCTAAAAGTGGAATGGGCGAGGCAGAATCGTGTATGGGCAGGGCTAAAGGGGGAAAGGCCGTGGCTGAAGGCGGAATGGGCATGGCTAAAGGGGGAATGGGCGGGGCCAAGGGCGGGGTGGGCGGGGGCTAAGGGCGGAGTGGGCGGGGCTAAAGCCGGAAGGGGCGGGGCTAAAGGGGGGGGCTTGCCGGGGCTCTAGGGGCCGTAGGGGGGAGGCTAAAAGGGGAATGGGCGAGGCAGAATCGTGTATGGGCAGGGCTAAAGGGGGAAAGGCCGTGGCTGAAGGCGGAATGGGCGGGGCCAAGGGCGGGGTGGGCGGGGCCAAGGGCGGGGTGGGCGGGGCTAAGGGCGGAAGGGGCGGGGCTAAAGCCGGAAGGGGCGGGGCTAAAAGGGGGGGCTTGCCGGGGCTCTAGGGGCCGTAGGGGGGAGGCTAAAAGGGGAATGGGCGAGGCAAAATCGTGTATGGGCAGGGCTAAAGGGGGAAAGGCCGTGGCTGAAGGCGGAATGGGCGTGGCTAAAGGGGGAATGGGCGGGGCCAAGGGCGGGGTGGGCGGGGCTAAGGGCGGAGTGGGCGGGGCTAAAGCCGGAAGGGGCGGGGCTAAAGGGGTGGGGGGCCTGCCGGGGCTCTAGGGGCCGTAGGGGGGAGGCTAAAAGGGGAATGGGCGAGGCAGAATCGTGTATGGGCAGGGCTAAAGGGGGAAAGGCCGTGGCTGAAGGCGGAATGGGCAGGGCTAAAAGGGGAATGGGCGGGGCTAAGGGCGGGGTGGGCGGGGCTAAGGGCGGAGTGGGCGGGGCTAAAGCCGGAAGGGGCGGGGCTAAAGGGGGGGGCTTGCCGGGGCTCTAGGGGCCGTAGGGGGGAGGCTAAAAGGGGAATGGGCGA
Source organism: Corvus hawaiiensis (assembly GCF_020740725.1). Taxonomy (NCBI): domain Eukaryota; kingdom Metazoa; phylum Chordata; class Aves; order Passeriformes; family Corvidae; genus Corvus; species Corvus hawaiiensis. Next base: position 21,084,218 of record NC_063227.1, on the reverse strand, counting down.
GGCAGAATCGTGTATGGGCAGGGCTAAAGGGGGAAAGGCCGTGGCTGAAGGCGGAATGGGCGTGGCTAAAGGGGGAGTGGTCGGGGCCAAGGGCGGGGTGGGCGGGGCTAAGGGCGGAGTGGGCGGGGGCTAAAGCCGGAAGGGGCGGGGCTAAAGGGGGGGGGGCTTGCCGGGGCTCTAGGGGCCGTAGGGGGGAGGCTAAAAGGGGAATGGGCGAGGCAGAATCGTGTATGGGCAGGGCTAAAGGGGGAAAGGCCGTGGCTGAAGGCGGAATGGCCGTGGCTAAAGGGGGAATGGGCGGGGCCAAGGGCGGAGTGGGCGGGGCTAAGGGCGGAGTGGGCGGGGCTAAAGCCGGAAGGGGCGGGGCTAAAGCCGGAAGGGGCGGGGCTAAAGGGGGGGGGCTCGCCGGGGCTCTAGGGGCCGTAGGGGGGAGGCTAAAAGGGGAATGGGCGAGGCAGAATCGTGTATGGGCAGGGCTAAAGGGGGAAAGGCCGTGGCTGAAGGCGGAATGGGCGTGGCTAAAGGGGGAATGGGCGGGGCCAAGGGCGGGGTGGGCGGGGCTAAGGGCGGAGGGGGCGGGGCTAAAGCCGGAAGGGGCGGGGCTAAAGCCGGAAGGGGCGGGGCTAAGGGGGGGGGCTGCCGGGGCTCTAGGGGCCGTAGGGGGGAGGCTAAAAGTGGAATGGGCGAGGCAGAATCGTGTATGGGCAGGGCTAAAGGGGGAAAGGCCGTGGCTGAAGGCGGAATGGGCATGGCTAAAGGGGGAATGGGCGGGGCCAAGGGCGGGGTGGGCGGGGCTAAGGGCGGAGTGGGCGGGGCTAAAGCCGGAAGGGGCGGGGCTAAAGGGGGGGGCTTGCCGGGGCTCTAGGGGCCGTAGGGGGGAGGCTAAAAGGGGAATGGGCGAGGCAGAATCGTGTATGGGCAGGGCTAAAGGGGGAAAGGCCGTGGCTGAAGGCGGAATGGGCGTGGCTAAAGGGGGAGTGGGCGGGGCCAAGGGCGGGGTGGGCGGGGCTAAGGGCGGAGTGGGCGGGGCTAAAGCCGGAAGGGGCGGGGCTAAAGGGGGGGGGGCTTGCCGGGGCTCTAGGGGCCGTAGGGGGGAGGCTAAAAGGGGAATGGGCGAGGCAGAATCGTGTATGGGCAGGGCTAAAGGGGGAAAGGCCGTGGCTGAAGGCGGAATGGGCGTGGCTAAAGGGGGAGTGGGCGGGGCCAAGGGCGGGGTGGGCGGGGCTAAAGCCGGAAGGAGAGGGGCTAAAGCCGGAAGGGGCGGGGCTAAAGGGGGGGGGCCTGCCGGGGCTCTAGGGGCCGTAGGGGGGAGGCTAAAAGGGGAATGGGCGAGGCAGAATCGTGTATGGGCAGGGCTAAAGGGGGAAAGGCCGTGGCTGAAGGCGGAATGGGCGTGGCTAAAGGGGGAATGGGCGGGGCCAAGGGCGGGGTGGGCGGGGCTAAGGGCGGAGTGGGCGGGGCTAAAGCCGGAAGGGGCGGGGCTAAAAGGGGGGGCTTGCCGGGGCTCTAGGGGCCGTAGGGGGGAGGCTAAAAGGGGAATGGGCGAGGCAAAATCGTGTATGGGCAGGGCTAAAGGGGGAAAGGCCGTGGCTGAAGGCGGAATGGGCGTGGCTAAAGGGGGAATGGGCGGGGCCAAGGGCGGGGTGGGCGGGGCTAAGGGCGGAGTGGGCGGGGCTAAAGCCGGAAGGGGCGGGGCTAAAGCCGGAAGGGGCGGGGCTAAAGGGGTGGGGGGCCTGCCGGGGCTCTAGGGGCCGTAGGGGGGAGGCTAAAAGGGGAATGGGCGAGGCAGAATCGTATAGGGGCAGGGCTAAAGGGGGAAAGGCCGTGGCTGAAGGCGGAATGGGCAGGGCTAAAGGGGGAATGGGCGGGGCTAAGGGCGGGGTGGGCGGGGCTAAGGGCGGAGTGGGCGGGTCTAAAGCCGGAAGGGGCGGGGTTAAAAGGGGGGGGCTTGCCGGGGCTCTAGGGGCCGTAGGGGGGAGGCTAAAAGGGGAATGGGCGAGGCAGAATCGTGTATGGGCAGGGCTAAAGGGGGAAAGGCCGTGGCTGAAGGCGGAATGGGCGTGGCTAAAGGGGGAATGGGCGGGGCCAAGGGCGGGGTGGGCGGGGCTAAGGGCGGAGTGGGCGGGGCTAAAGCCGGAAGGGGCGGGGCTAAAGGGGGGGGGGCCTGCCGGGGCTCTAGGGGCCGTAGGGGGGAGGCTAAAAGGGGAATGGGCGAGGCAGAATCGTGTATGGGCAGGGCTAAAGGGGGAAAGGCCGTGGCTGAAGGCGGAATGGGCGTGGCTAAAGGGGGAATGGGCGGGGCCAAGGGCGGGGTGGGCGGGGCCAAGGGCGGGGTGGGCGGGGCTAAGGGCGGAAGGGGCGGGGCTAAAGCCGGAAGGGGCGGGGCTAAAGGGGGGGCTTGCCGGGGCTCTAGGGGCCGTAGGGGGGAGGCTAAAAGGGGAATGGGCGAGGCAGAATCGTGTATGGGCAGGGCTAAAGGGGGAAAGGCCGTGGCTGAAGGCGGAATGGGCGTGGCTAAAGGGGGAATGGGCGGGGCCAAGGGCGGGGTGGGCGGGGCTAAGGGCGGAGTGGGCGGGGCTAAAGCCGGAAGGGGCGGGGCTAAAGCCGGAAGGGGCGGGGCTAAGGGGGGGGGCCTGCCGGGGCTCTAGGGGCCGTAGGGGGGAGGCTAAAAGGGGAATGGGCGAGGCAGAATCGTGTATGGGCAGGGCTAAAGGGGGAAAGGCCGTGGCTGAAGGCGGAATGGGCGTGGCTAAAGGGGGAATGGGCGGGGCCAAGGGCGGGGTGGGCGGGGCTAAAGCCGGAAGGGGAGGGGCTAAAGCCGGAAGGGGCGGGGTTAAAGGGGGGGGGGCTTGCCGGGGCTCTAGGGGCCGTAGGGGGGAGGCTAAAAGGGGAATGGGCGAGGCAGAATCGTGTATGGGCAGGGCTAAAGGGGGAAAGGCCGTGGCTGAAGGCGGAATGGGCGTGGCTAAAGGGGGAATGGGCGGGGCCAAGGGCGGGGTGGGCGGGGCTAAGGGCGGAGTGGGCGGGGCTAAAGCCGAAAGGGGCGGGGTTAAAGGGGGGGGCCTGCCGGGGCTCTAGGGGCCGTAGGGGGGAGGCTAAAAGGGGAATGGGCGAGGCAGAATCGTGTATGGGCAGGGCTAAAGGGGGAAAGGCCGTGGCTGAAGGCGGAATGGGCGTGGCTAAAGGGGGAATGGGCGGGGCCAAGGGCGGGGTGGGCGGGGCCAAGGGCGGGGTGGGCGGGGCTAAGGGCGGAAGGGGCGGGGCTAAAGCCGGAAGGGGCGGGGCTAAAGGGGGGGCCTGCCGGGGCTCTAGGGGCCGTAGGGGGGAGGCTAAAAGGGGAATGGGCGAGGCAGAATCGTGTATGGGCAGGGCTAAAGGGGGAAAGGCCGTGGCTGAAGGCGGAATGGGCGTGGCTAAAGGGGGAATGGGCGGGGCCAAGGGCGGGGTGGGCGGGGCTAAGGGCGGAGTGGGCGGGGCTAAAGCCGGAAGGGGCGGGGCTAAAGGGGGGGGGGGCTTGCCGGGGCTCTAGGGGCCTTAGGGGGGAGGCTAAAAGGGGAATGGGCGAGGCAGAATCGTGTATGGGCAGGGCTAAAGGGGGAAAGGCCGTGGCTGAAGGCGGAATGGGCGTGGCTAAAGGGGGAATGGGCGGGGCCAAGGGCGGGGTGGGCGGGGCTAAGGGCGGAGTGGGCGGGGCTAAAGCCGTAAGGGGCGGGGCTAAAGGGGGGGGGCTTGCCGGAGCTCTAGGGGCCGTAGGGGGGAGGCTAAACGGGGAATGGGCGAGGCAGAATCGTGTATGGGCAGGGCTAAAGGGGGAAAGGCCGTGGCTGAAGGCGGAATGGGCGTGGCTAAAGGGGGAATGGGCGGGGCCAAGGGCGGGGTGGGCGGGGCTAAGGGCGGAGTGGGCGGGGCTAAAGCCGGAAGGGGCGGGGCTAAAGGGGGGGGCTCGCCGGGGCTCTAGGGGCCGTAGGGGGGAGGCTAAAAGGGGAATGGGCGAGGCAGAATCGTGTATGGGCAGGGCTAAAGGGGGAAAGGCCGTGGCTGAAGGCGGAATGGCCGTGGCTGAAGGCGGAATGGGCGTGGCTAAAGGGGGAGTGGGCGGGGCCAAGGGCGGGGTGGGCGGGGCTAAAGCCGGAAGGGGAGGGGCTAAAGCCGGAAGGGGCGGGGCTAAAGGGGGGGGCCTGCCGGGGCTCTAGGGGCCGTAGGGGGGAGGCTAAAAGGGGAATGGGCGAGGCAGAATCGTGTATGGGCAGGGCTAAAGGAGGAAAGGCCGTGGCTGAAGGCGGAATGGGCGTGGCTAAAGGGGGAATGGGCGGGGCCAAGGGCTGGGTGGGCGGGGCCAACGGCGGGGTGGGCGGGGCTAAGGGCGGAGTGGGCGGGGCAAAAACCGGAAGGGGCGGGGCTAAAGGGGGGGGGCTTGCCGGGGCTCTAGGGGCCGTAGGGGGGAGGCTAAAAGGGGAATGGGCGAGGCAGAATCGTGTATGGGCAGGGCTAAAGGGGGAAAAGCCGTGGCTGAAGGCGGAATGGGCGTGGCTAAAGGGGGAATGGGCGGGGCCAAGGGCGGGGTGGGCGGGGCTAAGGGCGGAGTGGGCGGGGCTAAAGCCGGAAATGGCGGGGCTAAAGCCGGAAGGGGCGGGGCTAAAGGGGGGGGGGCCTGCCGGGGCTCTAGGGGCCGTAGGGGGGAGGCTAAAAGGGGAATGGGCGAGGCAGAATCGTGTATGGGCAGGGCTAAAGGGGGAAAGGCCGTGGCTGAAGGCGGAATGGGCGTGGCTAAAGGGGGAATGGGCGGGGCCAAGGGCGGGGTGGGCGGGGCTAAGGGCGGAGTGGGCGGGGCTAAAGCCGGAAGGGGCGGGGCTAAAGGGGGGGGGGCTTGCCGGGGCTCTAGGGGCCGTAGGGGGGAGGCTAAAAGGGGAATGGGCGAGGCAGAATCGTGTATGGGCAGGGCTAAAGGGGGAAAGGCCGTGGCTGAAGGCGGAATGGGCGTGGCTAAAGGGGGAATGGGCGGGGCCAAGGGCGGGGTGGGCGGGGCTAAGGGCGGAGTGGGCGGGGCTAAAGCCGTAAAAGGCGCGGCTAAAGGGGGGGGGCTTGCCGGGGCTCTAGGGGCCGTAGGGGGGAGGCTAAACGGGGAATGGGCGAGGCAGAATCGTGTATGGGCAGGGCTAAAGGGGGAAAGGCCGTGGCTGAAGGCGGAATGGGCGTGGCTAAAGGGGGAATGGGCGGGGCCAAGGGCGGGGTGGGCGGGGCTAAGGGCGGAGTGGGCGTGGCTAAAGCCGGAAGGGGCGGGGCTAAAGCCGGAAGGGGCGGGGCTAAAGGGGGGGGGGCCTGCCGGGGCTCTAGGGGTTGTAGGGGGGAGGCTAAAAGGGGAATGGGCGAGGCAGAATCGTGTATGGGCAGGGCTAAAGGGGGAAAGGCCGTGGCTGAAGGCGGAATGGGCGTGGCTAAAGGGGGAGTGGGCGGGGCCAAGGGCGGGGTGGGCGGGGCTAAAGCCGGAAGGGGAGGGGCTAAAGCCGGAAGGGGCGGGGCTAAAGCCGGAAGGGGCGGGGCTAAAAGGGGGGGCTTGCCGGGGCTCTAGGGGCCGTAGGGGGGAGGCTAAAAGGGGAATGGGCGAGGCAGAATCGTGTATGGGCAGGGCTAAAGGGGGAAAGGCCGTGGCTGAAGGCGGAATGGGCGTGGCTAAAGGGGGAATGGGCGGGGCCAAGGGCGGGGTGGGCGGGGCTAAGGGCGGAGTGGGCGGGGCTAAAGCCGGAAGGGGCGGGGCTAAAGCCGGAAGGGGCGGGGCTAAGGGGGGGGGCCTGCCGGGGCTCTAGGGGCCGTAGGGGGGAGGCTAAAAGGGGAATGGGCGAGGCAGAATCGTGTATGGGCAGGGCTAAAGGGGGAAAGGCCGTGGCTGAAGGCGGAATGGGCGTGGCTAAAGGGGGAATGGGCGGGGCCAAGGGCGGGGTGGGCGGGGCTAAGGGCGGAGTGGGCGGGGCTAAAGCCGGAAGGGGCGGGGCTAAAGCCGGAAGGGGCGGGGCTAAAGGGGGGGGGCTTGCCGGGGCTCTAGGGGCCGTAGGGGGGAGGCTAAAAGGGGAATGGGCGAGGCAGAATGGTGTATGGGCAGGGCTAAAGGGGGAAAGGCCGTGGCTGAAGGCGGAATGGGCGTGGCTAAAGGAAGAATGGGCGGGGCCAAGGGCGGGGTGGGCGGGGCTAAGGGCGGAGTGGGCGGGGGCTAAAGCCGGAAGGGGCGGGGCTAAAGCCGGAAGGGGCGGGGCTAAAGGGGGGGGGCCTGCCGGGGCTCTAGGGGCCGTAGGGGGGAGGCTAAAAGGGGAATGGGCGAGGCAGAATCGTGTATGGGCAGGGCTAAAGGGGGAAAGGCCGTGGCTGAAGGCGGAATGGGCGTGGCTAAAGGGGGAATGGGCGGGGCCAAGGGCGGGGTGGGCGGGGCTAAGGGCGGAGTGGGCGGGGCTAAAGCCGGAAGGGGCGGGGCTAAAGGGGGGGGGCCTGCCGGGGCTCTAAGGGCCGTAGGGGGGAGGCTAAAAGGGGAATGGGCGAGGCAGAATCGTGTATGGGCAGGGCTAAAGGGGGAAAGGCCGTGGCTGAAGGCGGAATGGGCGTGGCTAAAGGGGGAATGGGCGGGGCCAAGGGCGGGGTGGGCGGGGCCAAGGGCGGGGTGGGCGGGGCTAAAGCCGTAAGGGGCGGGGCTAAAGCCGGAAGGGGCGGGGCTAAAGGGGGGGGCCTGCCGGGGCTCTAGGGGCCGTAGGGGGGAGGCTAAAAGGGGAATGGGCGAGGCAGAATCGTGTATGGGCAGGGCTAAAGGGGGAAAGGCCGTGGCTGAAGGCGGAATGGGCGTGGCTAAAGGGGGAATGGGCGGGGCCAAGGGCGGGGTGGGCGGGGCTAAGGGCGGAGTGGGCGGGGCTAAAGCCGGAAGGGGCGGGACTAAAGCCGGAAGGGGCGGGGCTAAAGGGGGGGGCCTGCCGGGGCTCTAGGGGCCGTAGGGGGGAGGCTAAAAGGGGAATGGGCGAGGCAGAATCGTGTATGGGCAGGGCTAAAGGGGGAAAGGCCGTGGCTGAAGGCGGAATGGGCGTGGCTAAAGGGGGAATGGGCGGGGCCAAGGGCGGGGTGGGCGGGGCCAAGGGCGGGGTGGGCGGGGCTAAGGGCGGAGTGGGCGGGGCTAAAGCCGGAAGGGGCGGGGCTATAAGGGGGGGCTTGCCGGCGCTCTAGGGGCCGTAGGGGGGAGGCTAAAAGGGGAATGGGCGAGGCAGAATCGTGTATGGGCAGGGCTAAAGGGGGAAAGGCCGTGGCTGAAGGCGGAATGGGCGTGGCTAAAGGGGGAATGGGCGGGGCCAAGGGCGGGGTGGGCGGGGCTAAGGGCGGAGTGGGCGGGGCTACAGCCGGAAGGGGCGGGGCTAAAGGGGGGGGGCGCTTGCCGGGGCTCTAGGGGCCGTAGGGGGGAGGCTAAAAGGGGAATGGGCGAGGCAGAATCATATAGGGGCAGGGCTAAAGGGGGAAAGGCCGTGGCTGAAGGCGGAATGGCCGTGGCTAAAGGGGGAATGGGCGGGGCCAAGGGCGGGGTGGGCGGGGCTAAGGGCGGAGTGGGCGGGTCTAAAGCCGGAAGGGGCAGGGTTAAAAGGGGGGGGCTTGCCGGGGCTCTAGGGGCCGTAGGGGGGAGGCTAAAAGGGGAATGGGCGAGGCAGAATCGTATAGGGGCAGGGCTAAAGGGGGAAAGGCCGTGGCTGAAGGCGGAATGGGCGTGGCTAAAGGGGGAATGGGCGGGGCCAAGGGCGGGGTGGGCGGGGCTAAAGCCGGAAGGGGAGGGGCTAAAGCCGGAAGGGGCGGGGCTAAAGGGGGGGGGGCCTGCCGGGGCTCTAGGGGCCGTAGGGGGGAGGCTAAAAGGGGAATGGGCGAGGCAGAATCGTGTATGGGCAGGGCTAAAGGGGGAAAGGCCGTGGCTGAAGGCGGAATGGGCGTGGCTAAAGGGGGAATGGGCGGGGCCAAGGGCGGGGTGGGCGGGGCTAAGGGCGGAGTGGGCGGGGCTAAAGCCGGAAGGGGCGGGGCTAAAGCCGGAAGGGGCGGGGCTAAGGGGGGGGGGCCTGCCGGGGCTCTAGGGGCCGTAGGGGGGAGGCTAAAAGGGGAATGGGCGAGGCAGAATCGTGTATGGGCAGGGCTAAAGGGGGAAAGGCCGTGGCTGAAGGCGGAATGGGCGTGGCTAATGGGGGAATGGGCGGGGCCAAGGGCGGGGTGGGCGAGGCTAAGGGCGGAGTGGGCGGGGCTAAAGCCGGAAGGGGCGGGGCTAAAGCCGGAAGGGGCGGGGCTAAAGGGGGGGGGCCTGCCGGGGCTCTAGGGGCCGTAGGGGGGAGGCTAAAAGGGGAATGGGCGAGGCAGAATCGTGTATGGGCAGGGCTAAAGGGGGAAAGGCCGTGGCTGAAGGCGGAATGGGCGTGGCTAAAGGGGGAATGGGCGGGGCCAAGGGCGGGGTGGGCGGGGCTAAGGGCGGAGTGGGCGGGGCTAAAGCCGGAAGGGGCGGGGCTAAAGGGGGGGGGCCTGCCGGGGCTCTAGGGGCCGTAGGGGGGAGGCTAAAAGGGGAATGGGCGAGGCAGAATCGTGTATGGGCAGGGCTAAAGGGGGAAAGGCCGTGGCTGAAGGCGGAATGGGCGTGGCTAAAGGGGGAATGGGCGGGGCCAAGGGCGGGGTGGGCGGGGCTAAGGGCGGGGTGGGCGGGGCTAAAGCCGTAAGGGGCGGGGCTAAAGCCGGAAGGGGCGGGGCTAAAAGGGGGGGGGCCTGCCGGGGCTCTAGGGGCCGTAGGGGGGAGGCTAAAAGGGGAATGGGCGAGGCAGAATCGTGTATGGGCAGGGCTAAAGGGGGAAAGGCCGTGGCTGAAGGCGGAATGGCCGTGGCTGAAGGCGGAATGGGCGTGGCTAAAGGGGGAGTGGGCGGGGCCAAGGCCGGGGTGGGCGGGGCTAAGGGCGGAAGGGGAGGGGCTAAAGCCGGAAGGGGCGGGGCTAAAGGGGGGGGGCCTGCCGGGGCTCTAGGGGCCGTAGGGGGGAGGCTAAAAGGGGAATGGGCGAGGCAGAATCGTGTATGGGCAGGGCTAAAGGGGGAAAGGCCGTGGCTGAAGGCGGAATGGCCGTGGCTGAAGGCGGAATGGGCGTGGCTAAAGGGGGAGTGGGCGGGGCCAAGGCCGGGGTGGGCGGGGCTAAGGGCGGAAGGGGAGGGGCTAAAGCCGGAAGGGGCGGGGCTAAAGGGGGGGGGGCCTGCCGGGGCTCTAGGGGCCGTAGGGGGGAGGCTAAAAGGGGAATGGGCGAGGCAGAATCGTGTATGGGCAGGGCTAAACGGGGAAAGGCCGTGGCTGAAGGCGGAATGGGCGTGGCTAAAGGGGGAATGGGCGGGGCCAAGGGCGGGGTGGGCGGGGCCAAGGGCGGAGTGGGCGGGGCTAAGGGCGGAGTGGGCGGGGCTAAAGCCGGAAGGGGCGGGGCTAAAGGGGGGGGGCTTTCCGGGGCTCTAGGGGCCGTAGGGGGGAGGCTAAAAGGGGAATGGGCGAGGCAGAATCGTGTATGGGCAGGGCTAAAGGGGGAAAGGCCGTGGCTGAAGGCGGAATGGGCGTGGCTAAAGGGGGAATGGGCGGGGCCAAGGGCGGGGTGGGCGGGGCTAAGGGCGGAGTGGGCGGGGCTAAAGCCGGAAGGGGCGGGGCTAAAGCCGGAAGGGGCGGGGCTAAAGGGGGGGGGCCTGCCGGGGCTCTAGGGGCCGTAGGGGGGAGGCTAAAAGGGGAATGGGCGAGGCAGAATCGTGTATGGGCAGGGCTAAAGGGGGAAAGGCCGTGGCTGAAGGCGGAATGGGCGTGGCTAAAGGGGGAATGGGCGGGGCCAAGGGCGGGGTGGGCGGGGCCAAGGCCGGGGTGGGCGGGGCTAAGGGCGGAGTGGGCGGGGCTACAGCCGGAAGGGGCGGGGCTATAAGGGGGGGCTTGCCGGCGCTCTAGGGGCCGTAGGGGGGAGGCTAAAAGGGGAATGGGCGAGGCAGAATCGTGTATGGGCAGGGCTAAAGGGGGAAAGGCCGTGGCTGAAGGCGGAATGGGCGTGGCTAAAGGGGGAATGGGCGGGGCCAAGGGCGGGGTGGGCGGGGCTAAGGGCGGAGTGGGCGGGGCTACAGCCCGAAGAGGCGGGGCTAAAGCCGGAAGGGGCGGGGCTAAAGGGGGGGGGGCCTGCCGGGGCTCTAGGGGCCGTAGGGGGGAGGCTAAAAGGGGAATGGGCGAGGCAGAATCGTGTATGGGCAGGGCTAAAAAGGGAAAGGCCGTGGCTGAAGGCGGAATGGGCGTGGCTAAAGGGGGAATGGGCGGGGCCAAGGGCGGGGTGGGCGGGGCTAAGGGCGGGGTGGGCGGGGCTAAAGCCGGAAGGGGCGGGGCTAAAGGGGGGGGCTTGCCGGGGCTCTAGGGGCCGTAGGGGGGAGGCTAAAAGGGGAATGGGCGAGGCAGAATCGTGTATGGGCAGGGCTAAAGGGGGAAAGGCCGTGGCTGAAGGCGGAATGGGCGTGGCTAAAGGGGGAATGGGCGGGGCCAAGGGCGGGGTGGGCGGGGCTAAGGGCGGAGTGGGCGGGGCTAAAGCCGGAAGGGGCGGGGCTAAGGGGGGGGGGCCTGCCGGGGCTCTAGGGGCCGTAGGGGGGAGGCTAAAAGGGGAATGGGCGAGGCAGAATCGTGTATGGGCAGGGCTAAAGGGGGAAAGGCCGTGGCTGAAGGCGGAATGGGCGTGGCTAAAGGGGGAATGGGCGGGGCCAAGGGCGGGGTGGGCGGGGATAAGGGCGGAGTGGGCGGGGCTAAAGCCGGAAGGGGCGGGGCTAAAGGGGGGGGCTTGCCGGGGCTCTAGGGGCCGTAGGGGGGAGGCTAAAAGGGGAATGGGCGAGGCAGAATCGTGTATGGGCAGGGCTAAAGGGGGAAAGGCCGTGGCTGAAGGCGGAATGGGCGTGGCTAAAGGGGGAGTGGGCGGGGCCAAGGGCGGGGTGGGCGGGGCTAAGGGCGGAGTGGGCGGGGCTAAAGCCGGAAGGGGCGGGGCTAAAGGGGGGGGGGGCTTGCCGGGGCTCTAGGGGCCGTAGGGGGGAGGCTAAAAGGGGAATGGGCGAGGCAGAATCGTGTATGGGCAGGGCTAAAGGGGGAAAGGCCGTGGCTGAAGGCGGAATGGCCGTGGCTAAAGGGGGAATGGGCGGGGCCAAGGGCGGAGTGGGCGGGGCTAAGAGCGGAGTGGGCGGGGCTAAAGCCGGAAGGGGCGGGGCTAAAGCCGGAAGGGGCGGGGCTAAAGGGGTGGGGGGCCTGCCGGGGCTCTAGGGGCCGTAGGGGGGAGGCTAAAAGGGGAATGGGCGAGGCAGAATCGTATAGGGGCAGGGCTAAAGGGGGAAAGGCCGTGGCTGAAGGCGGAATGGGCGTGGCTAAAGGGGGAATGGGCGGGGCTAAGGGCGGGGTGGGCGGGGCTAAGGGCGGAGTGGGCGGGGCTAAAGCCGGAAGGGGCGGGGCTAAAGGGGGGGGCTTGCCGGGGCTCTAGGGGCCGTAGGGGGGAGGCTAAAAGGGGAATGGGCGAGGCAGAATCGTGTATGGGCAGGGCTAAAGGGGGAAAGGCCGTGGCTGAAGGCGGAATGGGCGTGGCTAAAGGGGGAGTGGTCGGGGCCAAGGGCGGGGTGGGCGGGGCTAAGGGCGGAGTGGGCGGGGCTAAAGCCGGAAGGGGCGGGGCTAAAGGGGGGGGGGGCTTGCCGGGGCTCTAGGGGCCGTAGGGGGGAGGCTAAAAGGGGAATGGGCGAGGCAGAATCGAGTATGGGCAGGGCTAAAGGGGGAAAGGCCGTGGCTGAAGGCGGAATGGCCGTGGCTAAAGGGGGAATGGGCGGGGCCAAGGGCGGAGTGGGCGGGGCTAAGGGCGGAGTGGGCGGGGCTAAAGCCGGAAGGGGCGGGGCTAAAGCCGGAAGGGGCGGGGCTAAAGGGGGGGGGCTCGCCGGGGCTCTAGGGGCCGTAGAGGGGAGGCTAAAAGGGGAATGGGCGAGGCAGAATCGTGTATGGGCAGGGCTAAAGGGGGAAAGGCCGTGGCTGAAGGCGGAATGGGCGTGGCTAAAGGGGGAATGGGCGGGGCCAAGGGCGGGGTGGGCGGGGCTAAGGGCGGAGGGGGCGGGGCTAAAGCCGTAAGGGGCGGGGCTAAAGCCGGAAGGGGCGGGGCTAAGGGGGGGGGCTGCCGGGGCTCTAGGGGCCGTAGGGGGGAGGCTAAAAGGGGAATGGGCGAGGCAGAATCGTGTATGGGCAGGGCTAAAGGGGGAAAGGCCGTGGCTGAAGGCGGAATGGGCGGGGCCAAGGGCGGGGTGGGCGGGGCCAAGGGCGGGGTGGGCGGGGCTAAGGGCGGAAGGGGCGGGGCTAAAGCCGGAAGGGGCGGGGCTAAAAGGGGGGGCTTGCCGGGGCTCTAGGGGCCGTAGGGGGGAGGCTAAAAGGGGAATGGGCGAGGCAAAATCGTGTATGGGCAGGGCTAAAGGGGGAAAGGCCGTGGCTGAAGGCGGAATGGGCGTGGCTAAAGGGGGAATGGGCGGGGCCAAGGGCGGGGTGGGCGGGGCTAAGGGCGGAGTGGGCGGGGCTAAAGCCGGAAGGGGCGGGGCTAAAGCCGGAAGGGGCGGGGCTAAAGGGGTGGGGGGCCTGCCGGGGCTCTAGGGGCCGTAGGGGGGAGGCTAAAAGGGGAATGGGCGAGGCAGAATCGTATAGGGGCAGGGCTAAAGGGGGAAAGGCCGTGGCTGAAGGCGGAATGGGCAGGGCTAAAGGGGGAATGGGCGGGGCTAAGGGCGGGGTGGGCGGGGCTAAGGGCGGAGTGGGCGGGGCTAAAGCCGGAAGGGGCGGGGCTAAAGGGGGGGGCTTGCCGGGGCTCTAGGGGCCGTAGGGGGGAGGCTAAAAGGGGAATGGGCGAGGCAGAATCGTGTATGGGCAGGGCTAAAGGGGGGAAAGGCCGTGGCTGAAGGCGGAATGGGCGTGGCTAAAGGGGGAGTGGTCGGGGCCAAGGGCGGGGTGGGCGGGGCTAAGGGCGGAGTGGGCGGGGCTAAAGCCGGAAGGGGCGGGGCTAAAGGGGGGGGGGCTTGCCGGGGCTCTAGGGGCCGTAGGGGGGAGGCTAAAAGGGGAATGGGCGAGGCAGAATCGAGTATGGGCAGGGCTAAAGGGGGAAAGGCCGTGGCTGAAGGCGGAATGGCCGTGGCTAAAGGGGGAATGGGCGGGGCCAAGGGCGGAGTGGGCGGGGCTAAGGGCGGAGTGGGCGGGGCTAAAGCCGGAAGGGGCGGGGCTAAAGCCGGAAGGGGCGGGGCTAAAGGGGGGGGCCTCGCCGGGGCTCTAGGGGCCGTAGGGGGGAGGCTAAAAGGGGAATGGGCGAGGCAGAATCGTGTATGGGCAGGGCTAAAGGGGGAAAGGCCGTGGCTGAAGGCGGAATGGGCGTGGCTAAAGGGGGAATGGGCGGGGCCAAGGGCGGGGTGGGCGGGGCTAAGGGCGGAGGGGGGCGGGGCTAAAGCCGGAAGGGGCGGGGCTAAAGCCGGAAGGGGCGGGGCTAAGGGGGGGGGCTGCCGGGGCTCTAGGGGCCGTAGGGGGGAGGCTAAAAGTGGAATGGGCGAGGCAGAATCGTGTATGGGCAGGGCTAAAGGGGGAAAGGCCGTGGCTGAAGGCGGAATGGGCATGGCTAAAGGGGGAATGGGCGGGGCCAAGGGCGGGGTGGGCGGGGCTAAGGGCGGAGTGGGCGGGGCTAAAGCCGGAAGGGGCGGGGCTAAAGGGGGGGGCTTGCCGGGGCTCTAGGGGCCGTAGGGGGGAGGCTAAAAGGGGAATGGGCGAGGCAGAATCGTGTATGGGCAGGGCTAAAGGGGGAAAGGCCGTGGCTGAAGGCGGAATGGGCGTGGCTAAAGGGGGAGTGGGCGGGGGCAAGGGCGGGGTGGGCGGGGCTAAGGGCGGAGTGGGCGGGGCTAAAGCCGGAAGGGGCGGGGCTAAAGGGGGGGGGGCTTGCCGGGGCTCTAGGGGCCGTAGGGGGGAGGCTAAAAGGGGAATGGGCGAGGCAGAATCGTGTATGGGCAGGGCTAAAGGGGGAAAGGCCGTGGCTGAAGGCGGAATGGGCGTGGCTAAAGGGGGAGTGGGCGGGGGCTAAGGGCGGAGTGGGCGGGGCTAAAGCCGGAAGGGGCGGGGCTAAAGCCGGAAGGGGCGGGGCTAAAGGGGGGGGGGCCTGCCGGGGCTCTAGGGGCCGTAGGGGGGAGGCTAAAAGGGGAATGGGCGAGGCAGAATCGTGTATGGGCAGGGCTAAAGGGGGAAAGGCCGTGGCTGAAGGCGGAATGGGCGTGGCTAAAGGGGGAATGGGCGGGGCCAAGGGCGGGGTGGGCGGGGCCAAGGGCGGGGTGGGCGGGGCTAAGGGCGGAGTGGGGCGGGGCTAAAGCCGGAAGGGGCGGGGCTATAAGGGGGGGCTTGCCGGCGCTCTAGGGGCCGTAGGGGGGAGGCTAAAAGGGGAATGGGCGAGGCAGAATCGTGTATGGGCAGGGCTAAAGGGGGAAAGGCCGTGGCTGAAGGCGGAATGGGCGTGGCTAAAGGGGGAATGGGCGGGGCCAAGGGCGGGGTGGGCGGGGCTAAGGGCGGAGTGGGCGGGGCTACAGCCGGAAGGGGCGGGGCTAAAGGGGGGGGCGCTTGCCGGGGCTCTAGGGGCCGTAGGGGGGAGGCTAAAAGGGGAATGGGGCGAGGCAGAATCGTATAGGGGCAGGGCTAAAGGGGGAAAGGCCGTGGCTGAAGGCGGAATGGCCGTGGCTAAAGGGGGAATGGGCGGGGCCAAGGGCGGGGTGGGCGGGGCTAAGGGCGGAGTGGGCGGGTCTAAAGCCGGAAGGGGCAGGGTTAAAAGGGGGGGGCTTGCCGGGGCTCTAGGGGCCGTAGGGGGGAGGCTAAAAGGGGAATGGGCGAGGCAGAATCGTATAGGGGCAGGGCTAAAGGGGGAAAGGCCGTGGCTGAAGGCGGAATGGCCGTGGCTAAAGGGGGAATGGGCGGGGCCAAGGGCGGGGTGGGCGGGGCTAAAGCCGGAAGGGGAGGGGCTAAAGCCGGAAGGGGCGGGGCTAAAGGGGGGGGGGCCTGCCGGGGCTCTAGGGGCCGTAGGGGGGAGGCTAAAAGGGGAATGGGCGAGGCAGAATCGTGTATGGGCAGGGCTAAAGGGGGAAAGGCCGTGGCTGAAGGCGGAATGGCGTGGCTAAAGGGGGAATGGGCGGGGCCAAGGGCGGGGTGGGCGGGGCTAAGGGCGGAGTGGGCGGGGCTAAAGCCGGAGGGGCGGGGCTAAAGCCGGAAGGGGCGGGGCTAAGGGGGGGGGGGGCCTGCCGGGGGCTCTAGGGGCCGTAGGGGGGAGGCTAAAAGGGGAATGGGCGAGGCAGAATCGTGTATGGGCAGGGCTAAAGGGGGAAAGGCCGTGGCTGAAGGCGGAATGGGCGTGGCTAATGGGGGAATGGGCGGGGCCAAGGGCGGGGTGGGCGAGGCTAAGGGCGGAGTGGGCGGGGCTAAAGCCGGAAGGGGCGGGGCTAAAGCCGGAAGGGGCGGGGCTAAAGGGGGGGGGCCTGCCGGGGCTCTAGGGGCCGTAGGGGGGAGGCTAAAAGGGGAATGGGCGAGGCAGAATCGTGTATGGGCAGGGCTAAAGGGGGAAAGGCCGTGGCTGAAGGCGGAATGGGCGTGGCTAAAGGGGGAATGGGCGGGGCCAAGGGCGGGGTGGGCGGGGCTAAGGGCGGAGTGGGCGTGGCTAAAGCCGGAAGGGGCGGGGCTAAAGGGGGGGGGGCCTGCCGGGGCTCTAGGGGCCGTAGGGGGGAGGCTAAAAGGGGAATGGGCGAGGCAGAATCGTGTATGGGCAGGGCTAAAGGGGGAAAGGCCGTGGCTGAAGGCGGAATGGGCGTGGCTAAAGGGGAATGGGCGGGGCCAAGGGCGGGGTGGGCGGGGCTAAGGGCGGGGTGGGCGGGGCTAAAGCCGTAAGGGGCGGGGCTAAAGCCGGAAGGGGCGGGGCTAAAGGGGGGGGCCTGCCGGGGCTCTAGGGGCCGTAGGGGGGAGGCTAAAAGGGGAATGGGCGAGGCAGAATCGTGTATGGGCAGGGCTAAAGGGGGAAAGGCCGTGGCTGAAGGCGGAATGGGCGTGGCTAAAGGGGGAATGGGCGGGGCCAAGGGCGGGGTGGGCGGGGCCAAGGGCGGGGTGGGCGGGGCTAAGGGCGGAAGGGGCGGGGCTAAAGCCGGAAGGGGCGGGGCTAAAGGGGGGCGCCTGCCGGGCCTCTAGGGGCCGTAGGGGGGAGGCTAAAAGGGGAATGGGCGAGGCAGAATCGTGTATGGGCAGGGCTAAAGGGGGAAAGGCCGTGGCTGAAGGCGGAATGGCCGTGGCTGAAGGCGGAATGGGCGTGGCTAAAGGGGGAGTGGGCGGGGCCAAGGCCGGGGTGGGCGGGGCTAAGGGCGGAAGTGGAGGGGCTAAAGCCGGAAGGGGCGGGGCTAAAGGGGGGGGGCCTGCCGGGGCTCTAGGGGCCGTAGGGGGAGGCTAAAAGGGGAATGGGCGAGGCAGAATCGTGTATGGGCAGGGCTAAAGGGGGAAAGGCCGTGGCTGAAGGCGGAATGGCCGTGGCTGAAGGCGGAATGGGCGTGGCTAAAGGGGGAATGGGCGGGGCCAAGGGCGGGGTGGGCGGGGCTAAGGGCGGAAGGGGAGGGGCTAAAGCCGGAAGGGGCGGGGCTAAAGGGGGGGGGCCTGCCGGGGCTCTAGGGGCCGTAGGGGGGAGGCTAAAAGGGGAATGGGCGAGGCAGAATCGTGTATGGGCAGGGCTAAACGGGGAAAGCCGTGGGCTGAAGGCGGAGATGGGCGTGGCTAAAGGGGGAATGGGCGGGGCCAAGGGCGGGGTGGGCGGGGCCAAGGGCGGGGTGGGCGGGGCTAAGGGCGGAGTGGGCGGGGCTAAAGCCGGAAGGGGCGGGGCTAAAGGGGGGGGGCTTTCCGGGGCTCTAGGGGCCGTAGGGGGGAGGCTAAAAGGGGAATGGGCGAGGCAGAATCGTGTATGGGCAGGGCTAAAGGGGGAAAGGCCGTGGCTGAAGGCGGAATGGGCGTGGCTAAAGGGGGAATGGGCGGGGCCAAGGGCGGGGTGGGCGGGGCTAAGGGCGGAGTGGGCGGGGCTAAAGCCGGAAGGGGCGGGGCTAAAGCCGGAAGGGGCGGGGCTAAAGGGGGGGGGCCTGCCGGGGCTCTAGGGGCCGTAGGGGGGAGGCTAAAAGGGGAATGGGCGAGGCAGAATCGTGTATGGGCAGGGCTAAAGGGGGAAAGGCCGTGGCTGAAGGCGGAATGGCGTGGCTAAAGGGGGAATGGGCGGGGCTAAGGGCGGAGTGGGCGGGGCTACAGCCGGAAGGGGCGGGGCTATAAGGGGGGGCTTGCCGGCGCTCTAGGGGCCGTAGGGGGGAGGCTAAAAGGGGAATGGGCGAGGCAGAATCGTGTATGGGCAGGGCTAAAGGGGGAAAGGCCGTGGCTGAAGGCGGAATGGGCGTGGCTAAAGGGAGAATGGGCGGGGCCAAGGGCGGGGTGGGCGGGGCTAAGGGCGGAGTGGGCGGGATACAGCCCGAAGAGGCGGGGCTAAAGCCGGAAGGGGCGGGGCTAAAGGGGGGGGGCCTGCCGGGGCTCTAGGGGCCGTAGGGGGGAGGCTAAAAGGGGAATGGGCGAGGCAGAATCGTGTATGGGCAGGGCTAAAGGGGGAAAGGCCGTGGCTGAAGGCGGAATGGGCGTGGCTAAAGGGGGAATGGGCGGGGCCAAGGGCGGGGTGGGCGGGGCTAAGGGCGGGGTGGGCGGGGGCTAAAGCCGGAAGGGGCGGGGCTAAAGGGGGGGGCTTGCCGGGGCTCTAGGGGCCGTAGGGGGGAGGCTAAAAGGGGAATGGGCGAGGCAGAATCGTGTATGGGCAGGGCTAAAGGGGGAAAGGCCGTGGCTGAAGGCGGAATGGGCGTGGCTAAAGGGGGAATGGGCGGGGCCAAGGGCGGGGTGGGGCGGGGCTAAGGGCGGAGTGGGCGGGGCTAAAGCCGGAAGGGGCGGGGCTAAAGTGGGGGGGCCTGCCGGGGCTCTAGGGGCCGTAGGGGGGAGGCTAAAAGGGGAATGGGCGAGGCAGAATCGTGTATGGGCAGGGCTAAAGGGGGAAAGGCCGTGGCTGAAGGCGGAATGGGCGTGGCTAAAGGGGGAATGGGCGGGGCCAAGGGCGGGGTGGGCGGGGCTAAGGGCGGAGTGGGCGGGGCTAAAGCGGAAGGGGCGGGGCTAAAGCCGGAAGGGGCGGGGCTAAGGGGGGGGGCTGCCGGGGCTCTAGGGGCCGTAGGGGGGAGGCTAAAAGTGGAATGGGCGAGGCAGAATCGTGTATGGGCAGGGCTAAAGGGGGAAAGGCCGTGGCTGAAGGCGGAATGGGCATGGCTAAAGGGGGAATGGGCGGGGCCAAGGGCGGGGTGGGCGGGGCTAAGGGCGGAGTGGGCGGGGCTAAAGCCGGAAGGGGCGGGGCTAAAGGGGGGGGCTTGCCGGGGCTCTAGGGGCCGTAGGGGGGAGGCTAAAAGGGGAATGGGCGGGCAGAATCGTGTATGGGCAGGGCTAAAGGGGGAAAGGCCGTGGCTGAAGGCGGAATGGGCCGGGGCCAAGGGCGGGGTGGGCGGGGCCAAGGGCGGGGTGGGCGGGGCTAAGGGCGGAAGGGGCGGGGCTAAAGCCGGAAGGGGCGGGGCTAAAAGGGGGGGCTTGCCGGGGCTCTAGGGGCCGTAGGGGGGAGGCTAAAAGGGGAATGGGCGAGGCAAAATCGTGTATGGGCAGGGCTAAAGGGGGAAAGGCCGTGGCTGAAGGCGGAATGGGCGTGGCTAAAGGGGGAATGGGCGGGGCCAAGGGCGGGGTGGGCGGGGCTAAGGGCGGAGTGGGCGGGGCTAAAGCCGGAAGGGGCGGGGCTAAAGGGGTGGGGGGCCTGCCGGGGCTCTAGGGGCCGTAGGGGGGAGGCTAAAAGGGGAATGGGCGAGGCAGAATCGTGTATGGGCAGGGCTAAAGGGGGAAAGGCCGTGGCTGAAGGCGGAATGGGCAGGGCTAAAAGGGGAATGGGCGGGGCTAAGGGCGGGGTGGGCGGGGCTAAGGGCGGAGTGGGCGGGGCTAAAGCCGGAAGGGGCGGGGCTAAAGGGGGGGGCTTGCCGGGGCTCTAGGGGCCGTAGGGGGGAGGCTAAAAGGGGAATGGGCGAGGCAGAATCGTGTATGGGCAGGGCTAAAGGGGGAAGGCGTGGCTGAAGGCGGAATGGGCGTGGCTAAAGGGGGAGTGGTCGGGGCCAAGGGCGGGGTGGGCGGGGCTAAGGGCGGAGTGGGCGGGGCTAAAGCCGGAAGGGGCGGGGCTAAAGGGGGGGGGGCTTGCCGGGGCTCTAGGGGCCGTAGGGGGGAGGCTAAAAGGGGAATGGGCGAGGCAGAATCGTGTATGGGCCAGGGCTAAAGGGGGAAAGGCCGTGGCTGAAGGCGGAATGGCCGTGGCTAAAGGGGGAATGGGCGGGGCCAAGGGCGGAGTGGGCGGGGCTAAGGGCGGAGTGGGCGGGGCTAAAGCCGGAAGGGGCGGGGCTAAAGCCGGAAGGGGCGGGGCTAAAGGGGGGGGGCTCGCCGGGGCTCTAGGGGCCGTAGGGGGGAGGCTAAAAGGGGAATGGGCGAGGCAGAATCGTGTATGGGCAGGGCTAAAGGGGGAAAGGCCGTGGCTGAAGGCGGAATGGGCGTGGCTAAAGGGGGAATGGGCGGGGCCAAGGGCGGGGTGGGCGGGGCTAAGGGCGGAGGGGGCGGGGCTAAAGCCGGAAGGGGCGGGGCTAAAGCCGGAAGGGGCGGGGCTAAGGGGGGGGGCCTGCCGGGGCTCTAGGGGCCGTAGGGGGGAGGCTAAAAGTGGAATGGGCGAGGCAGAATCGTGTATGGGCAGGGCTAAAGGGGGAAAGCCGTGGCTGAAGGCGGAATGGGCATGGCTAAAGGGGGAATGGGCGGGGCCAAGGGCGGGGTGGGCGGGGCTAAGGGCGGAGTGGGCGGGGCTAAAGCCGGAAGGGGCGGGGCTAAAGGGGGGGGCTTGCCGGGGCTCTAGGGGCCGTAGGGGGGAGGCTAAAAAGGGGAATGGGCGAGGCAGAATCGTGTATGGGCAGGGCTAAAGGGGAAAGGCCGTGGCTGAAGGCGGAATGGGCGTGGCTAAAGGGGGAGTGGGCGGGGCCAAGGGCGGGGTGGGCGGGGCTAAGGGCGGAGTGGGCGGGGCTAAAGCCGGAAGGGGCGGGGCTAAAGGGGGGGGGGGCTTGCCGGGGCTCTAGGGGCCGTAGGGGGGAGGCTAAAAGGGGAATGGGCGAGGCAGAATCGTGTATGGGCAGGGCTAAAGGGGGAAAGGCCGTGGCTGAAGGCGGAATGGGCGTGGCTAAAGGGGGAGTGGGCGGGGCCAAGGGCGGGGTGGGCGGGGCTAAAGCCGGAAGGAGAGGGGCTAAAGCCGGAAGGGGCGGGGCTAAAGGGGGGGGGCCTGCCGGGGCTCTAGGGGCCGTAGGGGGGAGGCTAAAAGGGGAATGGGCGAGGCAGAATCGTGTATGGGCAGGGCTAAAGGGGGAAAGGCCGTGGCTGAAGGCGGAATGGGCGTGGCTAAAGGGGGAATGGGCGGGGCCAAGGGCGGGGTGGGCGGGGCTAAGGGCGGAGTGGGCGGGGCTAAAGCCGGAAGGGGCGGGGCTAAAAGGGGGGGCTTGCCGGGGCTCTAGGGGCCGTAGGGGGGAGGCTAAAAGGGGAATGGGCGAGGCAAAATCGTGTATGGGCAGGGCTAAAGGGGGAAAGGCCGTGGCTGAAGGCGGAATGG
The DNA here is from genome assembly GCF_020740725.1 of Corvus hawaiiensis. Classification (NCBI taxonomy): domain Eukaryota; kingdom Metazoa; phylum Chordata; class Aves; order Passeriformes; family Corvidae; genus Corvus; species Corvus hawaiiensis. The sequence goes on along the minus strand of NC_063227.1, from coordinate 21,063,456 downwards.
GCGTGGCTAAAGGGGAATGGGCGGGGCCAAGGGCGGGGTGGGCGGGGCTAAGGGCGGAGTGGGCGGGGCTAAAGCCGGAAGGGGCGGGGCTAAAGCGGAAGGGGCGGGGGCTAAAGGGGTGGGGGGGCCTGCCGGGGCTCTAGGGGCCGTAGGGGAGGCTAAAAGGGGAATGGGCGAGGCAGAATCGTATAGGGGCAGGCTAAAGGGGGAAAGGCCGTGGCTGAAGGCGGAATGGGCAGGGCTAAAGGGGGAATGGGCGGGGCTAAGGGCGGGGTGGGCGGGGCTAAGGGCGGAGTGGGCGGGTCTAAAGCCGGAAGGGGCGGGGTTAAAAGGGGGGGGCTTGCCGGGGCTCTAGGGGCCGTAGGGGGGAGGCTAAAAGGGGAATGGGCGAGGCAGAATCGTGTATGGGCAGGGCTAAAGGGGGAAAGGCCGTGGCTGAAGGCGGAATGGGCGTGGCTAAAGGGGGAATGGGCGGGGCCAAGGCGGGGTGGGCGGGGCTAAGGGCGGAGTGGGCGGGGCTAAAGCCGGAAGGGGCGGGGCTAAAGGGGGGGGGCCTGCCGGGGCTCTAGGGGCCGTAGGGGGGAGGCTAAAAGGGGAATGGGCGAGGCAGAATCGTGTATGGGCAGGCTAAAGGGGGAAAGGCCGTGGCTGAAGGCGGAATGGGCGTGGCTAAAGGGGGAATGGGCGGGCCAAGGGCGGGGTGGGCGGGGCCAAGGGCGGGGTGGGCGGGGCTAAGGGCGGAAGGGGCGGGGCTAAAGCCGGAAGGGGCGGGGCTAAAGGGGGGGCTTGCCGGGGCTCTAGGGGCCGTAGGGGGGAGGCTAAAAGGGGAATGGGCGAGGCAGAATCGTGTATGGGCAGGGCTAAAGGGGGAAAGGCCGTGGCTGAAGGCGGAATGGGCGTGGCTAAAGGGGAATGGGCGGGGCAAGGGCGGGGTGGGCGGGGCTAAGGGCGGAGTGGGCGGGGCTAAAGCCGGAAGGGGCGGGCTAAAGCCGGAAGGGGCGGGGCTAAGGGGGGGGGCCTGCCGGGGCTCTAGGGGCCGTAGGGGGGAGGCTAAAAGGGGAATGGGCGAGGCAGAATCGTGTATGGGCAGGGCTAAAGGGGGAAAGGCCGTGGCTGAAGGCGGAATGGGCGTGGCTAAAGGGGGAATGGGCGGGGCCAAGGGCGGGGTGGGCGGGGCTAAAGCCGGAAGGGGAGGGGCTAAAGCCGGAAGGGGCGGGGTTAAAGGGGGGGGGGGCTTGCCGGGGCTCTAGGGGCCGTAGGGGGGAGGCTAAAAGGGGAATGGGCGAGGCAGAATCGTGTATGGGCAGGGCTAAAGGGGGAAAGCCGTGGCTGAAGGCGGAATGGGCGTGGCTAAAGGGGGAATGGGCGGGGCCAAGGGCGGGGTGGGCGGGGCTAAGGGCGGAGTGGGCGGGGCTAAAGCCGAAAGGGGCGGGGTTAAAGGGGGGGGCCTGCCGGGGCTCTAGGGGCCGTAGGGGGGAGGCTAAAAGGGGAATGGGCGAGGCAGAATCGTGTATGGGCAGGGCTAAAGGGGGAAAGGCCGTGGCTGAAGGCGGAATGGGCGTGGCTAAAGGGGAATGGGCGGGGCCAAGGGCGGGGTGGGCGGGGCCAAGGGCGGGGTGGGCGGGGCTAAGGGCGGAAGGGGCGGGGCTAAAGCCGGAAGGGGCGGGGCTAAAGGGGGGGCCTGCCGGGGCTCTAGGGGCCGTAGGGGGGAGGCTAAAAGGGGAATGGGCGAGGCAGAATCGTGTATGGGCAGGGCTAAAGGGGGGAAAGGCCGTGGCTGAAGGCGGAATGGGCGTGGCTAAAGGGGGAATGGGCGGGGCCAAGGGCGGGGTGGGCGGGGCTAAGGGCGGAGTGGGCGGGGCTAAAGCCGGAAGGGGCGGGGCTAAAGGGGGGGGGGGCTTGCCGGGGCTCTAGGGGCCTTAGGGGGGAGGCTAAAAGGGGAATGGGCGAGGCAGAATCGTGTATGGGCAGGGCTAAAGGGGGAAAGGCCGTGGCTGAAGGCGGAATGGGCGTGGCTAAAGGGGGAATGGGCGGGGCCAAGGGCGGGGTGGGCGGGGCTAAGGGCGGAGTGGGCGGGGCTAAAGCCGTAAGGGGCGGGGCTAAAGGGGGGGGGCTTGCCGGAGCTCTAGGGGCCGTAGGGGGGAGGCTAACGGGGAATGGGCGAGGCAGAATCGTGTATGGGCAGGGCTAAAGGGGGAAAGGCCGTGGCTGAAGGCGGAATGGGCGTGGCTAAAGGGGGAATGGGCGGGGCCAAGGGCGGGGTGGGCGGGGCTAAGGGCGGAGTGGGCGGGGCTAAAGCCGGAAGGGGCGGGGCTAAAGGGGGGGGCTCGCCGGGGCTCTAGGGCCGTAGGGGGGAGGCTAAAAGGGGAATGGGCGAGGCAGAATCGTGTATGGGCAGGGCTAAAGGGGGAAAGGCCGTGGCTGAAGGCGGAATGGCCGTGGCTGAAGGCGGAATGGGCGTGGCTAAAGGGGGAGTGGGCGGGGCCAAGGGCGGGGTGGGCGGGGCTAAAGCCGGAAGGGGAGGGGCTAAAGCCGGAAGGGGCGGGGCTAAAGGGGGGGGCCTGCCGGGGCTCTAGGGGCCGTAGGGGGGAGGCTAAAAGGGGAATGGGCGAGGCAGAATCGTGTATGGGCAGGGCTAAAGGAGGAAAGGCCGTGGCTGAAGGCGGAATGGGCGTGGCTAAAGGGGGAATGGGCGGGGCCAAGGGCTGGGTGGGCGGGGCCAACGGCGGGGTGGGCGGGGCTAAGGGCGGAGTGGGCGGGGCTAAAGCCGGAAGGGGCGGGGCTAAAGGGGGGGGGCTTGCCGGGGCTCTAGGGGCCGTAGGGGGGAGGCTAAAAGGGGAATGGGCGAGGCAGAATCGTGTATGGGCAGGGCTAAAGGGGGAAAAGCCGTGGCTGAAGGCGGAATGGGGAAAAGCCGTGGCTGAAGGCGGAATGGGCGTGGCTAAAGGGGGAATGGGCGGGGCCAAGGGCGGGGTGGGCGGGGCTAAGGGCGGAGTGGGCGGGGCTAAAGCCGGAAATGGCGGGGCTAAAGCCGGAAGGGGCGGGGCTAAAGGGGGGGGGGCCTGCCGGGGCTCTAGGGGCCGTAGGGGGGAGGCTAAAAGGGGAATGGGCGAGGCAGAATCGTGTATGGGCAGGGCTAAAGGGGGAAAGGCCGTGGCTGAAGGCGGAATGGGCGTGGCTAAAGGGGGAATGGGCGGGGCCAAGGGCGGGGTGGGCGGGGCTAAGGGCGGAGTGGGCGGGGCTAAAGCCGGAAGGGGCGGGGCTAAAGGGGGGGGGCTTGCCGGGGCTCTAGGGGCCGTAGGGGGGAGGCTAAAAGGGGAATGGGCGAGGCAGAATCGTGTATGGGCAGGGCTAAAGGGGGAAAGGCCGTGGCTGAAGGCGGAATGGGCGTGGCTAAAGGGGGAATGGGCGGGGCCAAGGGCGGGGTGGGCGGGGCTAAGGGCGGAGTGGGCGGGGCTAAAGCCGTAAAAGGCGCGGCTAAAGGGGGGGGGCTTGCCGGGGCTCTAGGGGCCGTAGGGGGGAGGCTAAACGGGGAATGGGCGAGGCAGAATCGTGTATGGGCAGGGCTAAAGGGGGAAAGGCCGTGGCTGAAGGCGGAATGGGCGTGGCTAAAGGGGGAATGGGCGGGGCCAAGGGCGGGGTGGGCGGGGCTAAGGGCGGAGTGGGCGTGGCTAAAGCCGGAAGGGGCGGGGCTAAAGCCGGAAGGGGCGGGGCTAAAGGGGGGGGGGGCCTGCCGGGGCTCTAGGGGTTGTAGGGGGGAGGCTAAAAGGGGAATGGGCGAGGCAGAATCGTGTATGGGCAGGGCTAAAGGGGGAAAGGCCGTGGCTGAAGGCGGAATGGGCGTGGCTAAAGGGGGAGTGGGCGGGGCCAAGGGCGGGGTGGGCGGGGCTAAAGCCGGAAGGGGAGGGGCTAAAGCCGGAAGGGGCGGGGCTAAAGCCGGAAGGGGCGGGGCTAAAAGGGGGGGCTTGCCGGGGCTCTAGGGGCCGTAGGGGGGAGGCTAAAAGGGGAATGGGCGAGGCAGAATCGTGTATGGGCAGGGCTAAAGGGGGAAAGGCCGTGGCTGAAGGCGGAATGGGCGTGGCTAAAGGGGGAATGGGCGGGGCCAAGGGCGGGGTGGGCGGGGCTAAGGGCGGAGTGGGCGGGGCTAAAGCCGGAAGGGGCGGGGCTAAAGCCGGAAGGGGCGGGGCTAAGGGGGGGGGCCTGCCGGGGCTCTAGGGGCCGTAGGGGGGAGGCTAAAAGGGGAATGGGCGAGGCAGAATCGTGTATGGGCAGGGCTAAAGGGGGAAAGGCCGTGGCTGAAGGCGGAATGGGCGTGGCTAAAGGGGGAATGGGCGGGGCCAAGGGCGGGGTGGGCGGGGCTAAGGGCGGAGTGGGCGGGGCTAAAGCCGGAAGGGGCGGGGCTAAAGCCGGAAGGGGCGGGGCTAAAGGGGGGGGGCTTGCCGGGGCTCTAGGGGCCGTAGGGGGGAGGCTAAAAGGGGAATGGGCGAGGCAGAATGGTGTATGGGCAGGGCTAAAGGGGGAAAGGCCGTGGCTGAAGGCGGAATGGGCGTGGCTAAAGGAAGAATGGGCGGGGCCAAGGGCGGGGTGGGCGGGGCTAAGGGCGGAGTGGGCGGGGCTAAAGCCGGAAGGGGCGGGGCTAAAGCCGGAAGGGGCGGGGCTAAAGGGGGGGGGCCTGCCGGGGCTCTAGGGGCCGTAGGGGGGAGGCTAAAAGGGGAATGGGCGAGGCAGAATCGTGTATGGGCAGGGCTAAAGGGGGAAAGGCCGTGGCTGAAGGCGGAATGGGCGTGGCTAAAGGGGGAATGGGCGGGGCCAAGGGCGGGGTGGGCGGGGCTAAGGGCGGAGTGGGCGGGGCTAAAGCCGGAAGGGGCGGGGCTAAAGGGGGGGGGGCCTGCCGGGGCTCTAAGGGCCGTAGGGGGGAGGCTAAAAGGGGAATGGGCGAGGCAGAATCGTGTATGGGCAGGGCTAAAGGGGGAAAGGCCGTGGCTGAAGGCGGAATGGGCGTGGCTAAAGGGGGAATGGGCGGGGCCAAGGGCGGGGTGGGCGGGGCCAAGGGCGGGGTGGGCGGGGCTAAAGCCGTAAGGGGCGGGGCTAAAGCCGGAAGGGGCGGGGCTAAAGGGGGGGGCCTGCCGGGGCTCTAGGGGCCGTAGGGGGGAGGCTAAAAGGGGAATGGGCGAGGCAGAATCGTGTATGGGCAGGGCTAAAGGGGGAAAGGCCGTGGCTGAAGGCGGAATGGGCGTGGCTAAAGGGGGAATGGGCGGGGCCAAGGGCGGGGTGGGCGGGGCTAAGGGCGGAGTGGGCGGGGCTAAAGCCGGAAGGGGCGGGACTAAAGCCGGAAGGGGCGGGGCTAAAGGGGGGGGGCCTGCCGGGGCTCTAGGGGCCGTAGGGGGGAGGCTAAAAGGGGAATGGGCGAGGCAGAATCGTGTATGGGCAGGGCTAAAGGGGGAAAGGCCGTGGCTGAAGGCGGAATGGGCGTGGCTAAAGGGGGAATGGGCGGGGCCAAGGGCGGGGGTGGGCGGGGCCAAGGGCGGGGTGGGCGGGGCTAAGGGCGGAGTGGGCGGGGCTAAAGCCGGAAGGGGCGGGGCTATAAGGGGGGGCTTGCCGGCGCTCTAGGGGCCGTAGGGGGGAGGCTAAAAGGGGAATGGGCGAGGCAGAATCGTGTATGGGCAGGGCTAAAGGGGGAAAGGCCGTGGCTGAAGGCGGAATGGGCGTGGCTAAAGGGGGAATGGGCGGGGCCAAGGGCGGGGTGGGCGGGGCTAAGGGCGGAGTGGGCGGGGCTACAGCCGGAAGGGGCGGGGCTAAAGGGGGGGGCGCTTGCCGGGGCTCTAGGGGCCGTAGGGGGGAGGCTAAAAGGGGAATGGGCGAGGCAGAATCATATAGGGGCAGGGCTAAAGGGGGAAAGGCCGTGGCTGAAGGCGGAATGGCCGTGGCTAAAGGGGGAATGGGCGGGGCCAAGGGCGGGGTGGGCGGGGCTAAGGGCGGAGTGGGCGGGTCTAAAGCCGGAAGGGGCAGGGTTAAAAGGGGGGGGCTTGCCGGGGCTCTAGGGGCCGTAGGGGGGAGGCTAAAAGGGGAATGGGCGAGGCAGAATCGTATAGGGGCAGGGCTAAAGGGGGAAAGGCCGTGGCTGAAGGCGGAATGGGCGTGGCTAAAGGGGGAATGGGCGGGGCCAAGGGCGGGGTGGGCGGGGCTAAAGCCGGAAGGGGAGGGGCTAAAGCCGGAAGGGGCGGGGCTAAAGGGGGGGGGCCTGCCGGGGCTCTAGGGGCCGTAGGGGGGAGGCTAAAAGGGGAATGGGCGAGGCAGAATCGTGTATGGGCAGGGCTAAAGGGGGAAAGGCCGTGGCTGAAGGCGGAATGGGCGTGGCTAAAGGGGGAATGGGCGGGGCCAAGGGCGGGGTGGGCGGGGCTAAGGGCGGAGTGGGCGGGGCTAAAGCCGGAAGGGGCGGGGCTAAAGCCGGAAGGGGCGGGGCTAAGGGGGGGGGGCCTGCCGGGGCTCTAGGGGCCGTAGGGGGGAGGCTAAAAGGGGAATGGGCGAGGCAGAATCGTGTATGGGCAGGGCTAAAGGGGGAAAGGCCGTGGCTGAAGGCGGAATGGGCGTGGCTAATGGGGGAATGGGCGGGGCCAAGGGCGGGGTGGGCGAGGCTAAGGGCGGAGTGGGCGGGGCTAAAGCCGGAAGGGGCGGGGCTAAAGCCGGAAGGGGCGGGGCTAAAGGGGGGGGGCCTGCCGGGGCTCTAGGGGCCGTAGGGGGGAGGCTAAAAGGGGAATGGGCGAGGCAGAATCGTGTATGGGCAGGGCTAAAGGGGGAAAGGCCGTGGCTGAAGGCGGAATGGGCGTGGCTAAAGGGGGAATGGGCGGGGCCAAGGGCGGGGTGGGCGGGGCTAAGGGCGGAGTGGGCGGGGCTAAAGCCGGAAGGGGCGGGGCTAAAGGGGGGGGGCCTGCCGGGGCTCTAGGGGCCGTAGGGGGGAGGCTAAAAGGGGAATGGGCGAGGCAGAATCGTGTATGGGCAGGGCTAAAGGGGGAAAGGCCGTGGCTGAAGGCGGAATGGGCGTGGCTAAAGGGGGAATGGGCGGGGCCAAGGGCGGGGTGGGCGGGGCTAAGGGCGGGGTGGGCGGGGCTAAAGCCGTAAGGGGCGGGGCTAAAGCCGGAAGGGGCGGGGCTAAAGGGGGGGGCCTGCCGGGGCTCTAGGGGCCGTAGGGGGGAGGCTAAAAGGGGAATGGGCGAGGCAGAATCGTGTATGGGCAGGGCTAAAGGGGGAAAGGCCGTGGCTGAAGGCGGAATGGCCGTGGCTGAAGGCGGAATGGGCGTGGCTAAAGGGGGAGTGGGCGGGGCCAAGGCCGGGGTGGGCGGGGCTAAGGGCGGAAGGGGAGGGGCTAAAGCCGGAAGGGGCGGGGCTAAAGGGGGGGGGCCTGCCGGGGCTCTAGGGGCCGTAGGGGGGAGGCTAAAAGGGGAATGGGCGAGGCAGAATCGTGTATGGGCAGGGCTAAAGGGGGAAAGGCCGTGGCTGAAGGCGGAATGGCCGTGGCTGAAGGCGGAATGGGCGTGGCTAAAGGGGGAGTGGGCGGGGCCAAGGCCGGGGTGGGCGGGGCTAAGGGCGGAAGGGGAGGGGCTAAAGCCGGAAGGGGCGGGGCTAAAGGGGGGGGGCCTGCCGGGGCTCTAGGGGCCGTAGGGGGGAGGCTAAAAGGGGAATGGGCGAGGCAGAATCGTGTATGGGCAGGGCTAAACGGGGAAAGGCCGTGGCTGAAGGCGGAATGGGCGTGGCTAAAGGGGGAATGGGCGGGGCCAAGGGCGGGGTGGGCGGGGCCAAGGGCGGAGTGGGCGGGGCTAAGGGCGGAGTGGGCGGGGCTAAAGCCGGAAGGGGCGGGGCTAAAGGGGGGGGGCTTTCCGGGGCTCTAGGGGCCGTAGGGGGGAGGCTAAAAGGGGAATGGGCGAGGCAGAATCGTGTATGGGCAGGGCTAAAGGGGGAAAGGCCGTGGCTGAAGGCGGAATGGGCGTGGCTAAAGGGGGAATGGGCGGGGCCAAGGGCGGGGTGGGCGGGGCTAAGGGCGGAGTGGGCGGGGCTAAAGCCGGAAGGGGCGGGGCTAAAGCCGGAAGGGGCGGGGCTAAAGGGGGGGGGCCTGCCGGGGCTCTAGGGGCCGTAGGGGGGAGGCTAAAAGGGGAATGGGCGAGGCAGAATCGTGTATGGGCAGGGCTAAAGGGGGAAAGGCCGTGGCTGAAGGCGGAATGGGCGTGGCTAAAGGGGGAATGGGCGGGGCCAAGGGCGGGGTGGGCGGGGCCAAGGCCGGGGTGGGCGGGGCTAAGGGCGGAGTGGGCGGGGCTACAGCCGGAAGGGGCGGGGCTATAAGGGGGGGCTTGCCGGCGCTCTAGGGGCCGTAGGGGGGAGGCTAAAAGGGGAATGGGCGAGGCAGAATCGTGTATGGGCAGGGCTAAAGGGGGAAAGGCCGTGGCTGAAGGCGGAATGGGCGTGGCTAAAGGGGGAATGGGCGGGGCCAAGGGCGGGGTGGGCGGGGCTAAGGGCGGAGTGGGCGGGGCTACAGCCCGAAGAGGCGGGGCTAAAGCCGGAAGGGGCGGGGCTAAAGGGGGGGGGCCTGCCGGGGCTCTAGGGGCCGTAGGGGGGAGGCTAAAAGGGGAATGGGCGAGGCAGAATCGTGTATGGGCAGGGCTAAAAAGGGAAAGGCCGTGGCTGAAGGCGGAATGGGCGTGGCTAAAGGGGGAATGGGCGGGGCCAAGGGCGGGGTGGGCGGGGCTAAGGGCGGGGTGGGCGGGGCTAAAGCCGGAAGGGGCGGGGCTAAAGGGGGGGGCTTGCCGGGGCTCTAGGGGCCGTAGGGGGGAGGCTAAAAGGGGAATGGGTGAGGCAGAATCGTGTATGGGCAGGGCTAAAGGGGGAAAGGCCGTGGCTGAAGGCGGAATGGGCGTGGCTAAAGGGGGAATGGGCGGGGCCAAGGGCGGGGTGGGCGGGGCTAAGGGCGGAGTGGGCGGGGCTAAAGCCGGAAGGGGCGGGGCTAAGGGGGGGGGGCCTGCCGGGGCTCTAGGGGCCGTAGGGGGGAGGCTAAAAGGGGAATGGGCGAGGCAGAATCGTGTATGGGCAGGGCTAAAGGGGGAAAGGCCGTGGCTGAAGGCGGAATGGGCGTGGCTAAAGGGGGAATGGGCGGGGCCAAGGGCGGGGTGGGCGGGGATAAGGGCGGAGTGGGCGGGGCTAAAGCCGGAAGGGGCGGGGCTAAAGGGGGGGGCTTGCCGGGGCTCTAGGGGCCGTAGGGGGGAGGCTAAAAGGGGAATGGGCGAGGCAGAATCGTGTATGGGCAGGGCTAAAGGGGGAAAGGCCGTGGCTGAAGGCGGAATGGGCGTGGCTAAAGGGGGAGTGGGCGGGGCCAAGGGCGGGGTGGGCGGGGCTAAGGGCGGAGTGGGCGGGGCTAAAGCCGGAAGGGGCGGGGCTAAAGGGGGGGGGGCTTGCCGGGGCTCTAGGGGCCGTAGGGGGGAGGCTAAAAGGGGAATGGGCGAGGCAGAATCGTGTATGGGCAGGGCTAAAGGGGGAAAGGCCGTGGCTGAAGGCGGAATGGCCGTGGCTAAAGGGGGAATGGGCGGGGCCAAGGGCGGAGTGGGCGGGGCTAAGAGCGGAGTGGGCGGGGCTAAAGCCGGAAGGGGCGGGGCTAAAGCCGGAAGGGGCGGGGCTAAAGGGGTGGGGGGCCTGCCGGGGCTCTAGGGGCCGTAGGGGGGAGGCTAAAAGGGGAATGGGCGAGGCAGAATCGTATAGGGGCAGGGCTAAAGGGGGAAAGGCCGTGGCTGAAGGCGGAATGGGCGTGGCTAAAGGGGGAATGGGCGGGGCTAAGGGCGGGGTGGGCGGGGCTAAGGGCGGAGTGGGCGGGGCTAAAGCCGGAAGGGGCGGGGCTAAAGGGGGGGGCTTGCCGGGGCTCTAGGGGCCGTAGGGGGGAGGCTAAAAGGGGAATGGGCGAGGCAGAATCGTGTATGGGCAGGGCTAAAGGGGGAAAGGCCGTGGCTGAAGGCGGAATGGGCGTGGCTAAAGGGGGAGTGGTCGGGGCCAAGGGCGGGGTGGGCGGGGCTAAGGGCGGAGTGGGCGGGGCTAAAGCCGGAAGGGGCGGGGCTAAAGGGGGGGGGGCTTGCCGGGGCTCTAGGGGCCGTAGGGGGGAGGCTAAAAGGGGAATGGGCGAGGCAGAATCGAGTATGGGCAGGGCTAAAGGGGGAAAGGCCGTGGCTGAAGGCGGAATGGCCGTGGCTAAAGGGGGAATGGGCGGGGCCAAGGGCGGAGTGGGCGGGGCTAAGGGCGGAGTGGGCGGGGCTAAAGCCGGAAGGGGCGGGGCTAAAGCCGGAAGGGGCGGGGCTAAAGGGGGGGGGCTCGCCGGGGCTCTAGGGGCCGTAGAGGGGAGGCTAAAAGGGGAATGGGCGAGGCAGAATCGTGTATGGGCAGGGCTAAAGGGGGAAAGGCCGTGGCTGAAGGCGGAATGGGCGTGGCTAAAGGGGGAATGGGCGGGGCCAAGGGCGGGGTGGGCGGGGCTAAGGGCGGAGGGGGCGGGGCTAAAGCCGTAAGGGGCGGGGCTAAAGCCGGAAGGGGCGGGGCTAAGGGGGGGGGCTGCCGGGGCTCTAGGGGCCGTAGGGGGGAGGCTAAAAGGGGAATGGGCGAGGCAGAATCGTGTATGGGCAGGGCTAAAGGGGGAAAGGCCGTGGCTGAAGGCGGAATGGGCGGGGCCAAGGGCGGGGTGGGCGGGGCCAAGGGCGGGGTGGGCGGGGCTAAGGGCGGAAGGGGCGGGGCTAAAGCCGGAAGGGGCGGGGCTAAAAGGGGGGGCTTGCCGGGGCTCTAGGGGCCGTAGGGGGGAGGCTAAAAGGGGAATGGGCGAGGCAAAATCGTGTATGGGCAGGGCTAAAGGGGGAAAGGCCGTGGCTGAAGGCGGAATGGGCGTGGCTAAAGGGGGAATGGGCGGGGCCAAGGGCGGGGTGGGCGGGGCTAAGGGCGGAGTGGGCGGGGCTAAAGCCGGAAGGGGCGGGGCTAAAGCCGGAAGGGGCGGGGCTAAAGGGGTGGGGGGCCTGCCGGGGCTCTAGGGGCCGTAGGGGGGAGGCTAAAAGGGGAATGGGCGAGGCAGAATCGTATAGGGGCAGGGCTAAAGGGGGAAAGGCCGTGGCTGAAGGCGGAATGGGCAGGGCTAAAGGGGGAATGGGCGGGGCTAAGGGCGGGGTGGGCGGGGCTAAGGGCGGAGTGGGCGGGGCTAAAGCCGGAAGGGGCGGGGCTAAAGGGGGGGGCTTGCCGGGGCTCTAGGGGCCGTAGGGGGGAGGCTAAAAGGGGAATGGGCGAGGCAGAATCGTGTATGGGCAGGGCTAAAGGGGGAAAGGCCGTGGCTGAAGGCGGAATGGGCGTGGCTAAAGGGGGAGTGGTCGGGGCCAAGGGCGGGGTGGGCGGGGCTAAGGGCGGAGTGGGCGGGGCTAAAGCCGGAAGGGGCGGGGCTAAAGGGGGGGGGGCTTGCCGGGGCTCTAGGGGCCGTAGGGGGGAGGCTAAAAGGGGAATGGGCGAGGCAGAATCGAGTATGGGCAGGGCTAAAGGGGGAAAGGCCGTGGCTGAAGGCGGAATGGCCGTGGCTAAAGGGGGAATGGGCGGGGCCAAGGGCGGAGTGGGCGGGGCTAAGGGCGGAGTGGGCGGGGCTAAAGCCGGAAGGGGCGGGGCTAAAGCCGGAAGGGGCGGGGCTAAAGGGGGGGGCCTCGCCGGGGCTCTAGGGGCCGTAGGGGGGAGGCTAAAAGGGGAATGGGCGAGGCAGAATCGTGTATGGGCAGGGCTAAAGGGGGAAAGGCCGTGGCTGAAGGCGGAATGGGCGTGGCTAAAGGGGGAATGGGCGGGGCCAAGGGCGGGGTGGGCGGGGCTAAGGGCGGAGGGGGCGGGGCTAAAGCCGGAAGGGGCGGGGCTAAAGCCGGAAGGGGCGGGGCTAAGGGGGGGGGCTGCCGGGGCTCTAGGGGCCGTAGGGGGGAGGCTAAAAGTGGAATGGGCGAGGCAGAATCGTGTATGGGCAGGGCTAAAGGGGGAAAGGCCGTGGCTGAAGGCGGAATGGGCATGGCTAAAGGGGGAATGGGCGGGGCCAAGGGCGGGGTGGGCGGGGCTAAGGGCGGAGTGGGCGGGGCTAAAGCCGGAAGGGGCGGGGCTAAAGGGGGGGGCTTGCCGGGGCTCTAGGGGCCGTAGGGGGGAGGCTAAAAGGGGAATGGGCGAGGCAGAATCGTGTATGGGCAGGGCTAAAGGGGGAAAGGCCGTGGCTGAAGGCGGAATGGGCGTGGCTAAAGGGGGAGTGGGCGGGGGCAAGGGCGGGGTGGGCGGGGCTAAGGGCGGAGTGGGCGGGGCTAAAGCCGGAAGGGGCGGGGCTAAAGGGGGGGGGGCTTGCCGGGGCTCTAGGGGCCGTAGGGGGGAGGCTAAAAGGGGAATGGGCGAGGCAGAATCGTGTATGGGCAGGGCTAAAGGGGGAAAGGCCGTGGCTGAAGGCGGAATGGGCGTGGCTAAAGGGGGAGTGGGCGGGGCCAAGGGCGGGGTGGGCGGGGCTAAAGCCGGAAGGAGAGGGGCTAAAGCCGGAAGGGGCGGGGCTAAAGGGGGGGGGCCTGCCGGGGCTCTAGGGGCCGTAGGGGGGAGGCTAAAAGGGGAATGGGCGAGGCAGAATCGTGTATGGGCAGGGCTAAAGGGGGAAAGGCCGTGGCTGAAGGCGGAATGGGCGTGGCTAAAGGGGGAATGGGCGGGGCCAAGGGCGGGGTGGGCGGGGCCAAGGGCGGGGTGGGCGGGGCTAAGGGCGGAAGGGGCGGGGCTAAAGCCGGAAGGGGCGGGGCTAAAAGGGGGGGCTTGCCGGGGCTCTAGGGGCCGTAGGGGGGAGGCTAAAAGGGGAATGGGCGAGGCAAAATCGTGTATGGGCAGGGCTAAAGGGGGAAAGGCCGTGGCTGAAGGCGGAATGGGCGTGGCTAAAGGGGGAATGGGCGGGGCCAAGGGCGGGGTGGGCGGGGCTAAGGGCGGAGTGGGCGGGGCTAAAGCCGGAAGGGGCGGGGCTAAAGCCGGAAGGGGCGGGGCTAAAGGGGTGGGGGGGCCTGCCGGGGCTCTAGGGGCCGTAGGGGGGAGGCTAAAAGGGGAATGGGCGAGGCAGAATCGTATAGGGGCAGGGCTAAAGGGGGAAAGGCCGTGGCTGAAGGCGGAATGGGCAGGGCTAAAGGGGGAATGGGCGGGGCTAAGGGCGGGGTGGGCGGGGCTAAGGGCGGAGTGGGCGGGTCTAAAGCCGGAAGGGGCGGGGTTAAAAGGGGGGGGCTTGCCGGGGCTCTAGGGGCCGTAGGGGGGAGGCTAAAAGGGGAATGGGCGAGGCAGAATCGTGTATGGGCAGGGCTAAAGGGGGAAAGGCCGTGGCTGAAGGCGGAATGGGCGTGGCTAAAGGGGGAATGGGCGGGGCCAAGGGCGGGGTGGGCGGGGCTAAGGGCGGAGTGGGCGGGGCTAAAGCCGGAAGGGGCGGGGCTAAAGGGGGGGGGCCTGCCGGGGCTCTAGGGGCCGTAGGGGGGAGGCTAAAAGGGGAATGGGCGAGGCAGAATCGTGTATGGGCAGGGCTAAAGGGGGAAAGGCCGTGGCTGAAGGCGGAATGGGCGTGGCTAAAGGGGGAATGGGCGGGGCCAAGGGCGGGGTGGGCGGGGCCAAGGGCGGGGTGGGCGGGGCTAAGGGCGGAAGGGGCGGGGCTAAAGCCGGAAGGGGCGGGGCTAAAAGGGGGGGCTTGCCGGGGCTCTAGGGGCCGTAGGGGGGAGGCTAAAAGGGGAATGGGCGAGGCAAAATCGTGTATGGGCAGGGCTAAAGGGGGAAAGGCCGTGGCTGAAGGCGGAATGGGCGTGGCTAAAGGGGGAATGGGCGGGGCCAAGGGCGGGGTGGGCGGGGCTAAGGGCGGAGTGGGCGGGGCTAAAGCCGGAAGGGGCGGGGCTAAAGCCGGAAGGGGCGGGGCTAAAGGGGTGGGGGGGCCTGCCGGGGCTCTAGGGGCCGTAGGGGGGAGGCTAAAAGGGGAATGGGCGAGGCAGAATCGTATAGGGGCAGGGCTAAAGGGGGAAAGGCCGTGGCTGAAGGCGGAATGGGCAGGGCTAAAGGGGGAATGGGCGGGGCTAAGGGCGGGGTGGGCGGGGCTAAGGGCGGAGTGGGCGGGTCTAAAGCCGGAAGGGGCGGGGTTAAAAGGGGGGGGGCTTGCCGGGGCTCTAGGGGCCGTAGGGGGGAGGCTAAAAGGGGAATGGGCGAGGCAGAATCGTGTATGGGCAGGGCTAAAGGGGGAAAGGCCGTGGCTGAAGGCGGAATGGGCGTGGCTAAAGGGGGAATGGGCGGGGCCAAGGGCGGGGTGGGCGGGGCTAAGGGCGGAGTGGGCGGGGCTAAAGCCGGAAGGGGCGGGGCTAAAGGGGGGGGGCCTGCCGGGGCTCTAGGGGCCGTAGGGGGGAGGCTAAAAGGGGAATGGGCGAGGCAGAATCGTGTATGGGCAGGGCTAAAGGGGGAAAGGCCGTGGCTGAAGGCGGAATGGGCGTGGCTAAAGGGGGAATGGGCGGGGCCAAGGGCGGGGTGGGCGGGGGCAAGGGCGGGGTGGGCGGGGCTAAGGGCGGAAGGGGCGGGGCTAAAGCCGGAAGGGGCGGGGCTAAAGGGGGGGCTTGCCGGGGCTCTAGGGGCCGTAGGGGGGAGGCTAAAAGGGGAATGGGCGAGGCAGAATCGTGTATGGGCAGGGCTAAAGGGGGAAAGGCCGTGGCTGAAGGCGGAATGGGCGTGGCTAAAGGGGGAATGGGCGGGGCTAAGGGCGGGGTGGGCGGGGCTAAGGGCGGAGTGGGCGGGGCTAAAGCCGGAAGGGGCGGGGCTAAAGCCGGAAGGGGCGGGGCTAAGGGGGGGAGGGCCTGCCGGGGCTCTAGGGGCCGTAGGGGGGAGGCTAAAAGGGGAATGGGCGAGGCAGAATCGTGTATGGGCAGGGCTAAAGGGGGAAAGGCCGTGGCTGAAGGCGGAATGGGCGTGGCTAAAGGGGGAATGGGCGGGGCCAAGGGCGGGGTGGGCGGGGCTAAAGCCGGAAGGGGAGGGGCTAAAGCCGGAAGGGGCGGGGTTAAAGGGGGGGGCTTGCCGGGGCTCTAGGGGCCGTAGGGGGGAGGCTAAAAGGGGAATGGGCGAGGCAGAATCGTGTATGGGCAGGGCTAAAGGGGGAAAGGCCGTGGCTGAAGGCGGAATGGGCGTGGCTAAAGGGGGAATGGGCGGGGCCAAGGGCGGGGTGGGCGGGGCTAAGGGCGGAGTGGGCGGGGCTAAAGCCGGAAGGGGCGGGGTTAAAGGGGGGGGGCTTTCCGGGGCTCTAGGGGCCGTAGGGGGGAGGCTAAAAGGGGAATGGGCGAGGCAGAATCGTGTATGGGCAGGGCTAAAGGGGGAAAGGCCGTGGCTGAAGTCGGAATGGGCGTGGCTAAAGGGGGAATGGGCGGGGCCAAGGGCGGGGTGGGCGGGGCCAAGGCCGGGGTGGGCGGGGCTAAGGGCGGAGTGGGCGGGGCTACAGCCGGAAGGGGCGGGGCTATAAGGGGGGGGCTTGCCGGCGCTCTAGGGGCCGTAGGGGGGAGGCTAAAAGGGGAATGGGCGAGGCAGAATCGTGTATGGGCAGGGCTAAAGGGGGAAAGGCCGTGGCTGAAGGCGGAATGGGCGTGGCTAAAGGGGGAATGGGCGGGGCCAAGGGCGGGGTGGGCGGGGCTAAGGGCGGGGTGGGCGGGGCTAAAGCCGGAAGGGGCGGGGCTAAAGGGGGGGGGGGCCTGCCGGGGCTCTAGGGGCCGTAGGGGGGAGGCTAAAAGGGGAATGGGCGAGGCAGAATCGTGTATGGGCAGGGCTAAAAAGGGAAAGGCCGTGGCTGAAGGCGGAATGGGCGTGGCTAAAGGGGGAATGGGCGGGGCCAAGGGCGGAGTGGGCGGGGCTAAGGGCGGAGTGGGCGGGGCTAAAGCCGGAAGGGGCGGGGCTAAAGCCGGAAGGGGCGGGGCTAAAGGGGGGGGGCTCGCCGGGGCTCTAGGGGCCGTAGGGGGGAGGCTAAAAGGGGAATGGGCGAGGCAGAATCGTGTATGGGCAGGGCTAAAGGGGGAAAGGCCGTGGCTGAAGGCGGAATGGGCGTGGCTAAAGGGGGAATGGGCGGGGCCAAAGGCGGGGTGGGCGGGGCTAAGGGCGGAGGGGGCGGGGCTAAAGCCGTAAGGGGCGGGGCTAAAGCCGGAAGGGGCGGGGCTAAGGGGGGGGGCTGCCGGGGCTCTAGGGGCCGTAGGGGGGAGGCTAAAAGTGGAATGGGCGAGGCAGAATCGTGTATGGGCAGGGCTAAAGGGGGAAAGGCCGTGGCTGAAGGCGGAATGGGCATGGCTAAAGGGGGAATGGGCGGGGCCAAGGGCGGGGTGGGCGGGGCTAAGGGCGGAGTGGGCGGGGCTAAAGCCGGAAGGGGCGGGGCTAAAGGGGGGGGCTTGCCGGGGCTCTAGGGGCCGTAGGGGGGAGGCTAAAAGGGGAATGGGCGAGGCAGAATCGTGTATGGGCAGGGCTAAAGGGGGAAAGGCCGTGGCTGAAGGCGGAATGGGCGTGGCTAAAGGGGGAGTGGGCGGGGCCAAGGGCGGGGTGGGCGGGGCTAAGGGCGGAGTGGGCGGGGCTAAAGCCGGAAGGGGCGGGGCTAAAGGGGGGGGGCTTGCCGGGGCTCTAGGGGCCGTAGGGGGGAGGCTAAAAGGGGAATGGGCGAGGCAGAATCGTGTATGGGCAGGGCTAAAGGGGGAAAGGCCGTGGCTGAAGGCGGAATG
Source organism: Corvus hawaiiensis (assembly GCF_020740725.1). NCBI lineage: Eukaryota > Metazoa > Chordata > Aves > Passeriformes > Corvidae > Corvus > Corvus hawaiiensis. Next base: position 21,046,714 of record NC_063227.1, on the reverse strand, counting down.
GGCGTGGCTAAAGGGGGAGTGGGCGGGGCCAAGGGCGGGGTGGGCGGGGCTAAAGCCGGAAGGAGAGGGGCTAAAGCCGGAAGGGGCGGGGCTAAAGGGGGGGGGCCTGCCGGGGCTCTAGGGGCCGTAGGGGGGAGGCTAAAAGGGGAATGGGCGAGGCAAAATCGTGTATGGGCAGGGCTAAAGGGGGAAAGGCCGTGGCTGAAGGCGGAATGGGCGTGGCTAAAGGGGGAATGGGCGGGGCCAAGGGCGGGGTGGGCGGGGCTAAAAGCGGAGTGGGCGGGGCTAAAGCCGGAAGGGGCGGGGCTAAAGCCGGAAGGGGCGGGTCTAAAGGGGGGGCTTGCCGGGGCTCTAGGGGCCGTAGGGGGGAGGCTAAAAGGGGAATGGGCGAGGCAGAATCGTATAGGGGCAGGGCTAAAGGGGGAAAGGCCGTGGCTGAAGGCGGAATGGGCAGGGCTAAAGGGGGAATGGGCGGGGCTAAGGGCGGGGTGGGCGGGGCTAAGGGCGGAGTGGGCGGGTCTAAAGCCGGAAGGGGCGGGGTTAAAAGGGGGGGGCTTGCCGGGGCTCTAGGGGCCGTAGGGGGGAGGCTAAAAGGGGAATGGGCGAGGCAGAATCGTGTATGGGCAGGGCTAAAGGGGGAAAGGCCGTGGCTGAAGGCGGAATGGGCGTGGCTAAAGGGGGAATGGGCGGGGCCAAGGGCGGGGTGGGCGGGGCTAAGGGCGGAGTGGGCGGGGCTAAAGCCGGAAGGGGCGGGGCTAAAGGGGGGGGGCCTGCCGGGGCTCTAGGGGCCGTAGGGGGGAGGCTAAAAGGGGAATGGGCGAGGCAGAATCGTGTATGGGCAGGGCTAAAGGGGGAAAGGCCGTGGCTGAAGGCGGAATGGGCGTGGCTAAAGGGGGAATGGGCGGGGCCAAGGGCGGGGTGGGCGGGGCTAAGGGCGGGGTGGGCGGGGCTAAGGGCGGAAGGGGCGGGGCTAAAGCCGGAAGGGGCGGGGCTAAAGGGGGGGCTTGCCGGGGCTCTAGGGGCCGTAGGGGGGAGGCTAAAAGGGGAATGGGCGAGGCAGAATCGTGTATGGGCAGGGCTAAAGGGGGAAAGGCCGTGGCTGAAGGCGGAATGGGCGTGGCTAAAGGGGGAATGGGCGGGGCCAAGGGCGGGGTGGGCGGGGCTAAGGGCGGAGTGGGCGGGGCTAAAGCCGGAAGGGGCGGGGCTAAAGCCGGAAGGGGCGGGGCTAAAGGGGGGGGGCTCGCCGGGGCTCTAGGGGCCGTAGGGGGGAGGCTAAAAGGGGAATGGGCGAGGCAGAATCGTGTATGGGCAGGGCTAAAGGGGGAAAGGCCGTGGCTGAAGGCGGAATGGGCGTGGCTAAAGGGGGAATGGGCGGGGCCAAGGGCGGGGTGGGCGGGGCTAAAGCCGGAAGGGGAGGGGCTAAAGCCGGAAGGGGCGGGGTTAAAGGGGGGGGCTTGCCGGGGCTCTAGGGGCCGTAGGGGGGAGGCTAAAAGGGGAATGGGCGAGGCAGAATCGTGTATGGGCAGGGCTAAAGGGGGAAAGGCCGTGGCTGAAGGCGGAATGGGCGTGGCTAAAGGGGGAATGGGCGGGGCCAAGGGCGGGGTGGGCGGGGCTAAGGGCGGAGTGGGCGGGGCTAAAGCCGGAAGGGGCGGGGTTAAAGGGGGGGGCCTGCCGGGGCTCTAGGGGCCGTAGGGGGGAGGCTAAAAGGGGAATGGGCGAGGCAGAATCGTGTATGGGCAGGGCTAAAGGGGGAAAGGCCGTGGCTGAAGGCGGAATGGGCGTGGCTAAAGGGGGAATGGGCGGGGCCAAGGGCGGGGTGGGCGGGGCCAAGGGCGGGGTGGGCGGGGCTAAGGGCGGAAGGGGCGGGGCTAAAGCCGGAAGGGGCGGGGCTAAAAGGGGGCGCCTGCCGGGCCTCTAGGGGCCGTAGGGGGGAGGCTAAAAGGGGAATGGGCGAGGCAGAATCGTGTATGGGCAGGGCTAAAGGGGGAAAGGCCGTGGCTGGAGGCGGAATGGCCGTGGCTAAAGGGGGAATGGGCGGGGCCAAGGGCGGGGTGGGCGGGGCTAAGGGCGGAGTGGGCGGGGCTAAAGCCGGAAGGGGCGGGGCTAAAGGGGGGGGCTCGCCGGGGCTCTAGGGGCCGTAGGGGGGAGGCTAAAAGGGGAATGGGCGAGGCAGAATCGTGTATGGGCAGGGCTAAAGGGGGAAAGGCCGCGGCTGAAGGCGGAATGGGCGTGGCTAAAGGGGGAATGGGCGGGGCCAAGGGCGGGGTGGGCGGGGCTAAGGGCGGAGTGGGCGGGGCTAAAGCCGGAAGGGGCGGGGATAAAGCCGGAAGGGGCGGGGCTAAAGGGGGGGGGCCTGCCGGGGCTCTAGGGGCCGTAGGGGGGAGGCTAAAAGGGGAATGGGCGAGGCAGAATCGTGTATGGGCAGGGCTAAAGGGGGAAAGGCCGTGGCTGAAGGCGGAATGGGCGTGGCTAAAGGGGGAATGGCCGGGGCCAAGGGCGGGGTGGGCGGGGCTAAGGGCGGAGTGGGCGGGGCTAAAGCCGGAAGGGGCGGGGCTAAAGGGGGGGGCTCGCCGGGGCTCTAGGGGCCGTAGGGGGGAGGCTAAAAGGGGAATGGGCGAGGCAGAATCGTGTATGGGCAGGGCTAAAGGGGGAAAGGCCGTGGCTGAAGGCGGAATGGGCGTGGCTAAAGGGGGAATGGGCGGGGCCAAGGGCGGGGTGGGCGGGGCTAAGGGCGGAGTGGGCGGGGCTAAAGCCGGAAGGGGCGGGGCTAAAGGGGGGGGCTTGCCGGGGCTCTAGGGGCCGTAGGGGGGAGGCTAAAAGGGGAATGGGCGAGGCAGAATCGTGTATGGGCAGGGCTAAAGGGGGAAAGGCCGTGGCTGAAGGCGGAATGGGCGTGGCTAAAGGGGGAATGGGCGGGGCCAAGGGCGGGGTGGGCGGGGCTAAGGGCGGAGTGGGCGGGGCTAAAGCCGGAAGGGGCGGGGCTAAAGCCGGAAGGGGCGGGGCTATAAGGGGGGGGCTCGCCGGGGCTCTAGGGGCCGTAGGGGGGAGGCTAAAAGGGGAATGGGCGAGGCAGAATCGTGTATGGGCAGGGCTAAAGGGGGAAAGGCCGTGGCTGAAGGCGGAATGGGCGTGGCTAAAGGGGGAATGGGCGGGGCCAAGGGCGGGGTGGGCGGGGCTAAGGGCGGAGTGGGCGGGGCTAAAGCCGGAAGGGGCGGGGCTAAAGCCGGAAGGGGCGGGGCTAAGGGGGGGGGGCTGCCGGGGCTCTAGGGGCCGTAGGGGGGAGGCTAAAAGGGGAATGGGCGAGGCAGAATCGTGTATGGGCAGGGCTAAAGGGGGAAAGGCCGTGGCTGAAGGCGGAATGGGCGTGGCTAAAGGGGGAGTGGGCGGGGCCAAGGGCGGGGTGGGCGGGCCTAAAGCCGGAAGGGGAGGGGCTAAAGCCGGAAGGGGCGGGGCTAAAGGGGGGGGGCTTGCCGGGGCTCTAGGGGCCGTAGGGGGGAGGCTAAAAGGGGAATGGGCGAGGCAGAATCGTGTATGGGCAGGGCTAAAGGGGGAAAGGCCGTGGCTGAAGGCGGAATGGGCGTGGCTAAAGGGGGAATGGGCGGGGCCAAGGGCGGGGTGGGCGGGGCCAAGGGCGGGGTGGGCGGGGCTAAGGGCGGAGTGGGCGGGGCTAAAGCCGGAAGGGGCGGGGCTAAAAGGGGGGGCTTGCCGGGGCTCTAGGGGCCGTAGGGGGGAGGCTAAAAGGGGAATGGGCGAGGCAGAATCGTGTATGGGCAGGGCTAAAGGGGGAAAGGCCGTGGCTGAAGGCGGAATGGGCGTGGCTAAAGGGGGAATGGGCGGGGCCAAGGGCGGAGTGGGCGGGGCTAAAGCCGGAAGGGGCGGGGCTAAAGGGGGGGGGCTTGCCGGGGCTCTAGGGGCCGTAGGGGGGAGGCTAAAAGGGGAATGGGCGAGGCAGAATGGTGTATGGGCAGGGCTAAAGGGGGAAAGGCCGTGGCTGAAGGCGGAATGGGCGTGGCTAAAGGGGGAATGGGCGGGGCCAAGGGCGGGGTGGGCGGGGCCAAGGGCGGGGTGGGCGGGGCTAAGGGCGGAGTGGGCGGGGCTAAAGCCGGAAGGGGCGGGGCTATAAGGGGGTGCTTGCCGGCGCTCTAGGGGCCGTAGGGGGGAGGCTAAAAGGGGAATGGGCGAGGCAGAATCGTGTATGGGCAGGGCTAAAGGGGGAAAGGCCGTGGCTGAAGGCGGAATGGGCGTGGCTAAAGGGGGAATGGCCGGGGCCAAGGGCGGGGTGGGCGGGGCTAAGGGCGGAGTGGGCGGGGCTAAATCCGGAAGGGGCGGGGCCAAAGGGGGGGGCTTGCCGGGGCTCTAGGGGCCGTAGGGGGGAGGCTAAAAGGGGAATGGGCGAGGCAGAATCGTGTATGGGCAGGGCTAAAGGGGGAAAGGCCGTGGCTGAAGGCGGAATGGGCGTGGCTAAAGGGGGAATGGGCGGGGCCAAGGGCGGGGTGGGCGGGGCTAAGGGCGGAGTGGGCGGGGCTAAAGCCGGAAGGGGCGGGGCTAAAGGGGGGGGCTTGCCGGGGCTCTAGGGGCCGTAGGGGGGAGGCTAAAAGGGGAATGGGCGAGGCAGAATCGTGTATGGGCAGGGCTAAAGGGGGAAAGGCCGTGGCTGAAGGCGGAATGGGCGTGGCTAAAGGGGGAATGGGCGGGGCCAAGGGCGGGGTGGGCGGGGCTAAGGGCGGAGTGGGCGGGGCTAAAGCCGGAAGGGGCGGGGCTAAAGGGGGGGGGCTTGCCGGGGCTCTAGGGGCCGTAGGGGGGAGGTTAAAAGGGGAATGGGCGAGGCAGAATCGTGTATGGGCAGGGCTAAAGGGGGAAAGGCCGTGGCTGAAGGCGGAATGGGCGTGGCTAAAGGGGGAATGGGCGGGGCCAAGGGCGGGGTGGGCGGGGCTAAGGGCGGAGTGGGCGGGGCTAAAGCCGGAAGGGGCGGGGCTAAAGGGGGGGGGGCCTGCCGGGGCTCTAGGGGCCGTAGGGGGGAGGCTAAAAGGGGAATGGGCGAGGCAGAATCGTCTATGGGCAGGGCTAAAGGGGGAAAGGCCGTGGCTGAAGGCGGAATGGGCGTGGCTAAAGGGGGAATGGGCGGGGCCAAGGGCGGGGTGGGCGGGGCTAAGGGCGGAGTGGGCGGGGCTAAAGCCGGAAGGGGCGGGGCTAAAGCCGGAAGGGGCGGGGCTAAAGGGGGGGGCTTGCCGGGGCTCTAGGGGCCGTAGGGGAGAGGCTAAAAGGGGAATGGGCGAGGCAGAATCGTGTATGGGCAGGGCTAAAGGGGGAAAGGCCGTGGCTGAAGGCGGAATGGGCGTGGCTAAAGGGGGAATGGGCGGGGCCAAGGGCGGGCGGGGCGGGGCCAAGGGCGGAGTGGGCGGGGCTAAAGCCGGAAGGGGCGGGGCCAAAGGGGGGGGCTTGCCGGGGCTCTAGGGACCGTAGGGGGGAGGCTAAAAGGGGAATGGGCGAGGCAGAATCGTGTATGGGCAGGGCTAAAGGGGGAAAGGCCGTGGCTGAAGGCGGAATGGGCGTGGCTAAAGGGGGAATGGGCGGGGCCAAGGGCGGGGTGGGCGGGGCTAAGGGCGGAGTGGGCGGGGCTAAAGCCGGAAGGGGCGGGGCTAAAGCCGGAAGGGGCGGGGCTAAAGGGGGGGGCTTGCCGGGGCTCTAGGGGCCGTAGGGGAGAGGCTAAAAGGGGAATGGGCGAGGCAGAATCGTGTATGGGCAGGGCTAAAGGGGGAAAGGCCGTGGCTGAAGGCGGAATGGGCGTGGCTAAAGGGGGAATGGGCGGGGCCAAGGGCGGGCGGGGCGGGGCCAAGGGCGGAGTGGGCGGGGCTAAAGCCGGAAGGGGCGGGGCCAAAGGGGGGGGCTTGCCGGGGCTCTAGGGACCGTAGGGGGGAGGCTAAAAGGGGAATGGGCGAGGCAGAATCGTGTATGGGCAGGGCTAAAGGGGGAAAGGCTGTGGCTAAAGGGGGGATGGGCGTGGCTAAAGGGGGAATGGGCGGGTCCAATGGGGAAACGGCCGGGGGCTAAAGGGGGGGGGCATGCCGGGGCTCTAGGGGCCATAGGGGGGAGGCTAAAAGGGGAATGGGAGAGGCAGAATCTTGTATGGGCAGGGCTAAAGGGGGAAAGGCCGTGGCTGAAGGCGGAAGGGGCGTGGCTAAAGGGAGAATGGGCGGGGCCAAGGGCGTGGTAGGCGGGGCTAAGGGCGGAGTGGGCGGGGCTAAAGCCGGAAGGGGCGGGGCTAAAGGGGGGGGGCCTGCCGGGGCTCTAGGGGCCGTAGGGGGGAGGCTAAAAGGGGAATGGGCGAGGCAGAATCGTGTATGGGCAGGGCTAAAGGGGGAAAGGCTGTGGCTAAAGGGGGGATGGGCGTGGCTAAAGGGGGGGATGGGCGGGTCCAATGGGGAAACGGCCGGGGCTAAATTATGTGTGTGTGGGGCTAAATGGGGAATGGGCGTGGCTAAATCGGGGATGAGCAGGACTAAAGGGGGAATTGCAGGAGCTCAAGTGGGATGGCCAGGTCTAAAGGGGGAATGGGCAGAGCTAATGAAGGTATTGGCGGGGCTAAAAGGGAAACGGCCGGGGCTAGATGGGCAATGAACCTTCTTAGAGCCCCACAGAGCCCCATAGAACCCCCCCAGAACCTTCTAGAGCTCAATAGATTTCAATGGAAACCCATATACCCCCACAGCGCCTCATAGAACCTTCTGGAGCTCCTTAGAACTCCATAGAGCCCTACAGAAACTTCTAGGACTCCACAGAACCCCACAGAACTTTCTGGAGCCCCATAGAGCCCCACAGCGGCCCCAGAGAACCCCATAGAAACTTCGAGAGCTCCACAGCGCCCCATAGAGCCCAATGGGACCCTGTAGAACCTTCCAGAACCTCACAGACCCCCATAGAACCTTCTAGAGCCCCACAGTGCCCCAGAGAGCCCCATTGCCCCCCAGAGAACCCAATGGGACCCCACAGCGCCCCATAGAACCTTCTGGAGCACCGCAGAGCCCCATAGGTCCCCATAGAGCCCCACAGAGCCCCATAGAATCTTCCAGAGCTCCATAGAACCCAATGGGAGTCCGTAGAAGCTTCTAGAACCCCACAGCGCCTCATAGAGCCCAATGAGACCCCGTAGAACCTTCTGGAGCCCCACAGAACCCAATGCAACCCTATAAACCCCCACAGAGCCCCATAGAACCCAATGGATCCGCACAGAATCTTATAGAGCCCCATAGAACCCAAAGGGACCCCATAGAACCTTCTAGAGCCCCATAGCGCCTTAGAGGCCTCCAATGGACCCCCTGGAACCTTCTTAGAGCCCCATTGAACCCAATGGGAAGCCGTAAAACCTTCTGGTGCCCCATAGAGCCCCACAGAACCTCCTAGAACCCCACAGAGCCCCATAGCACCCAATCGAACCCCACAGAACCCCACAGAACCTTCTAGAACCCCACACAGCTCCATAGAACCCCATAGAACCCAATAGGGCCTCCTAGAACCTTCTGGAGCTCCATAGAACCTTCTGGAGCCCCATAGAACCCAATGGGACCCCCTAGAACATTCTAGAAACCCATAGAGCCCCATAGCAGCCCCACAGAACCTTCCAGAAACCCATAGAGCACCATAGAACCTTCTAGAGCCCCACAGTGCCCCATAGACCCCCATAGAACCCAATGGGACCCCAGAGCACCCCATAGAACCTTCTGGAGCCCCACAGCGCCCCATAGAGCCCCACAGAGCCCCATAGAATCTTCCAAAGCTCCATAGAAACCAATGGGACCCCATAGAAGCTTCTAGAACCCCACAGAACCCAATGGGAGTCCACAGAGCTCCAGAGAATCCAATGGGACCCCATAGAACATTCTGGAGCCCCATAGAACCCAATGGGACCCCATAGAACCCCACAGAACCCCACAGAACCCCATAGAGCCCCATAGAACTCCATAGAACCTCACAGAACCTTACAGAACCCCACAAATCCCCCCAGTCCCTTCTGGAGCCTCACAGAGCGCTACAGACTCCCACAGAGCACTACAAAAACTTCTGGAGCCCCATAGAACCCAATGGGACCTCACAGAACTTTCTAGAACTCCACAGAGCTCCATAGAACCCCACAGAACCTTCTGGAGCCCCACAGCGCCCCATAGATCCCCATAGAGCCCCATAGGTCCCCATAGAATCTTCCAGAGCTCCATAGGACCCAATGGGACCCCATAGAACCCAATGGGACCCCACAGAACCTTCTAGAACCCCATAGAACCCAATGGGACCCCACAGAACTTTGTAGAACCCCACAGAGCTCCATAGAACTCCATAGAACCTTCTGGAGCCCCACAGTGCCCTATAAACCCCCACAGAACCCAATGTGCCCCCATAGACACCCCCAGACCCCGACAGAACCTTCTGGAGCCCCATAGAACCCAATGGGACCCCATAGAACCTTCTGGAGCCCCACAGCATCCCATAGGCCCCCAGTGAACACCCTAGAACCTTCTTGAGCCCCATAAGACTCAATGGGACCCCACAGAGCCCTACAGAACCTTCTAGAGCTCCATAGAGCCCCATAGACCCCCATAGAACCCAATGGGACCCCACAGCTCCCCATAGAACCTTCTGGAGCCCCACAGAGCCCCATAGAACCGTCTAGATCTCCATAGAACCCAATGGGATCCCATAGACCCCCACAGTGCCTCATAGAACCTTCTGGAGCCCCATAGAACCCCACAGACCCCACAGAACCTTCTAGGACTCCACAGAGCCCCACAGAACCTTCGGGAGCCCCATAGAACCCCACAGAACCCCACAGAACCTTCTGGACCCCCACAGAGCCCCACAAAACCTTCTGGAGCCCCATAGAACCCAATGTGCCCCCACAGAACTTTCTAGAACTCCACAGAGCCCCATAGCAGCCCCACAGAGCCCCATAGAGCCCCATAGGGTCCCATAGAATCTTCCAGAGCTCCATAGAACCCAATGGAGCCCCATAGAACCCAATGGAACCCCGTAGAACCTTCTGGAGCCCCACAGCACCCCTTAGAACCTTCTAGAGCCTCATAAAACACAATGGGGCCCCATAGAACCTTCTGGAGCCCCATGGAATCCCATAGAATCTTCTAGAGCCCCATAGACCCACATAGAACCTTCTAGAGCCCCACAGAACCCCACAGAGCCCCATAGAACATTCTAGAGTCCTACAGACCCCCATAGAACGCCACACAACCTTCTAGAGCCCCATAGGACCCAATGGGACCCCACAGAACTTTCTAGAACCCCACAGAGAGCAATAGAACCCCACAAAACCGTCTGGAGCCTCAAAGTGCCTTATAGATCCCCATAGAGCCCCACAGAGCCCCATAGAATCTTCCAGAGCTCCATAGAACCCAATGGAGCCCCATAGAACCCAATGGGACACCACGGAATCTTCTGAAGCCATACGGAGCCCAATGGGACCCCACAGAACCCCACAGCGCCCCATAGAACCTTCTGGAGCCCCATAGAACCCAATGGGATCCCATAGTACCTTCTGGATCCCATGGAACCCCACAGAACGTTGTAGAGCCCCATAGAACCCAATGGGACCCCACAGAACTTCCTAGAACATCACAGAGGTCCATAGAACCCCATAGAACATTCTGGAACCCCACAGCGCCCCATAGACCCTTCTAGACCCCCATAGAACCCAATGGGACACCATAGAACCTTCTGGAGCACCATAATGCCCCACAGGACCCCACAGCACCCCACAGAGCCTTCTAGAACCCCATAGGACCCAATGGGACCCAATAGATTCCCACAGAACCTTCTAGATTCTAGGCGTAACCCTAACCCTAACCCTAGTGTGAGCCAGGAATCGGCTATTTGGCCATGGCGAGTTCCAAGTAGAAAGAAGAGGGAGCAAGGTTTGGGCTGGGCGGCGCTCACCTTGGCATGCCTTTCCCATGGTGAGTGTCCCTGGAGCTTTGTGGTTTTTCCTCCTGCCTTTGTGGTTTTCTCAACAAGAATCTTAAGCGTAACCCTAACCCTAACCCAAATCCCAGCTTGAGCCAGAAATGGAGCATTGGGCTGTGGCGAATTCTGAGCAGAATGACGACGAGAGAGCAAGGTTTTGGATGTGCTACGGTCACCTTGGTATACCTTTTGCATGGTAAGTACACCTGGAGCTCCTGGCTTTGAGGTTTTCTCAACCCTAACCCTAGGCGTAACCCTAACCCTAACCCTAACCCTAGATTGAGCCGCTAATCGGGCATTGAGCTGCGGCGAGTTCCAAGCAGAAAGAGGTAGAGGGAGCAAGGTTTTGATGTGCCATGCTTAACATGGCCTGCCTTTCGCATGGTCAGTGTCCCTGGAGCTCCTGGCTTTGTGGTTTTCTCAATCCTAAGCCAAGGCGTAACCGTCACCCTAACCTTAGCTTGAGCCAGTGTCTCGGTTTTGAAAGACAGGTGTCTGCTAAGGAAGGCAGAAGCCCCCCTTGAAGTGGCAGATGTAACCCCTTTTCCCTCCAAGTTATTATATTTTGAAATCAAGGGCCTTTAGGCAAAGATGTGGGAAATAGGAATAACAGTTCTTTACTATATATATATATATATATATATGTATATAACCAGTCAAACAAAACAACAACAACTATGGCAGTAACAGCAAACACAAACCCAGTCCCAGCCTTCTTGGCTGTCAGGCCCTTTCCCCTCGGGTGCAGTTCCGCTCGCAGCCGGCAGGGGCGCTGGCGGCTCCCGGTGAGCAGGGCAGGTGCGATGGTTCCCCCGCGGCTGCAGGGGGCGCTCCGGAGCGAGCTCAGGGAGCACGCGGCACTGGTGCCCTGGGATCCTGGGGAGGGATGGGACAAAGGCTTCACAAACCCCTGGGCAGCCGATCCCGGACTCTCGGGAACAGCAGGCTGGAACGGCAGGCTGGAACGGCAAGCTGGAACGGCAGGCTAGAACGGCAAGCTGGAGCTGCAGGGACGAACACAAATCCTAGGTGGCAGATGAGATGTATCCAGATGGGAAAACCCCACGGAGGCCCAGGCAGGCAGGGCGAGCAGGGCTACAGCGTAGCGAAAGCTCAAAGCAGCAGCGGGGCAGGGCAGCCACAGCCCAGCTTCCAGCAGGGCAGGGAAAGCGGCTTTTGGGGTCCCGGCGTTGTTTCCAGCAGGAAGAAAGAACGGCCAAAAGAAAAGAAGCAGCAGCTCCTTTCTCTGCAGCTTCTCTCTCCGGACGCTCAGAGTGAACTGACCCCACACTCAGGTGTAGACAAAGGCGTAGCCAGGCCCGCCCCACTCCCCTTTTTGTCTTTCTTAAGTACAGCTATTTGTCCCCTAGCAACATGCATATGGGAGAAAATTCCTTTAACAGGAAAAAAACTAAAACTAAACTAAAACCCCAACAGCCAGAAACCGAGCATTGGGCGGTGGAGAGTTCCGAGAAGAAAGAAGAAGAGGGAGCAAGGTTTTGGATGTGCTGTGCACACCCTGATATGCCTTTTGCATGGTGAGTATCCCTGGAGCTCCTGGCTTTGTGGTTTTCTCAATTCTAAGACTAGGCGTAACCCTAACACTAACCCTAACCCTAGCTTGAGGCCAAAATCGGGCATGGGGCTGTGGCGAGTTCTGAGCAGAATGACGAAGAGGGAGCAAGGTTTTAGAAGTGCTGCGGTCACCTTGGTATGCCTTTTGCATGGTGAGTATCCCTGGAGCTCCTGGCTTTGTGGTTTTATCAACCCTAACCCTAGGCATAACCCTAACACTAACCCTAACCGTCACCCTACTTTGAGCCAGAAATCAAGCATTGGGCTGTGACGAGTTCCGAGAAGAAAGAAGAAGACCGAGCAAGGCTTGGGCTGTGCTGCACTCATCTTGGCATGCCTTTTGCATGGTGAGTATCCCATGAGCCCCTGGCTTTGTGTTTTTCTAAACTCTAACCCTAGGCATAACCCTAACTGTAACCCTAACCCGAGCTTGAGCATGAAACACGGCAGTGGGCTATGGCGAGTTCCGAACAGAAAGAAGAAGAGGGAGCAAGGTTTCAGAGTTGACCTGCTCAACTTGGCATGCCTTTTGCATGGTGACTGTCCCTGGAGCTAGTGACTTTGTGGTTTCCTCAAACCTAACCCTAGGTGTAACATTAACCCTACCCATAGTTTGAGCCAGAAATCCCGCATTGGGCTGTTCTGAGTTCCAAGCAGAAACAGGAAGAGGGAGCAAGATTTTGATGTGCCGTGCTTAACGTGGCCTGCCTTTTCCATGGTGAGTATCCCTAGGTCTCCACTCTTTGTGGTTTACTCGATGCTAAGTCTAGGCATAACCCTAACCCTAACCCTAACCCTAACCCTAACATAACCCAAACCCCCAACCCTAAACCAAACCGTAAGCCGAAAACTAACCCTAACCCCAACCCTAACCCTAACCCAAACCCTAACCCTAACCCTAAACCTAACCCTAACCCTAACCCTAACCCTAACCCTAAGCTGACCCTAACCCTAACCCTAACCCAACCCTAACCCTAACCCTAACCCAGCACTAACCCAAACCCTAACCCTGACCCTAACCCGAAACCCTAAACCTAACCCTAACCCCTAACCCTAACCAGAACCCTAACCCTAACACCAACCCAAACCCTAACCCTAACCTAACCCTAACCCAACCCTAAACCTAACCCTAACCTTAACCCTAAACCTAACCCTAACCCTAACCCCTAACCCTAACCCTAACCCAACCATAACTCTAACCCAAACCCTAGCCCTAACCCAATCCTAACCCCAACCCTAACCCCCTAACCCTAACCCTAACCCTAACCACCCTAACCCTAACCCTAACCCTAACCCGAACCCCTTAACCCTAACCCTAACACTAAACCTAACCCTAACCCTAAACCTGACCCCTAACCCTAACCCTAACCCTATCCCTGGCAGAAAGAGGAAGAGGGAGCAAGGTTTTGATATGCCGTGCTTAACTTGTCCTGCCTTTCGCAGGGTCAGTGTCACTGGAGCTCCTGGTTTTGTGGTTTCCTCAACCACAACCCTAAGCGTAACCCTAACCCTAACCCTAACCCTAACCCAAACTCTAACCCAACCCTAACCCTAATCCTAAGCCGAACCCTAACATATCCTAATCGTAACCTAACCCTAACCCCCAACCCTAAACCAAACCCTAACCCTAAACCTAACCCTAACTCCAAACCTAACCCTAACCCAAAACCTAACCCAACCCTAACCCAACCCTAACCCTAACCCTAACCCTAACCCTAACCCTAACCGTAACCCTAAGCCCTAACCCTAACCCTAACCCTAACCCTAACCCAACCCTAACCCTAACCCTAACCCTAACCCTAACCCAAACATAAACCCTAACCCTAACCCTAACCCCAAACCCTAACACAACGCTAACCCTCACCCTAACCCTAACCCTAACCCTAACCTAACCCTAACCCTAACCCCAACCCTAACCCTAACCCGAAACCTAACCCTAACCCAAACCCTAACCCCAACCCTAACCCTAACCCCTAACCCTAACCCTAACCCTAACTAACCCACTCTAAGCCTAACCCTAACGCTAACCCTAAACCTAACCCTAAACTAACCCTAACCCTAACCCTAACCCTAAACCAAACCCTAACCTAAACCCTAACCCTAACCTAAACCGAACCCTAACCCTAGGCGTAATCCTAACCCTAACCCTAAACCTAACCCGAACCCTAACATAAACCCTAACCCTAACATAACCCTAACCCTAAACCAAATTCTCAACCCTAACCCTGAGCCTAACCCTAACACTTACCCTAACCCTAACCCTAAACCTAACCCTAACCCTCAATCCTAAAACTAGGCATAACACGAGCCCTAACCCTAACCCTAACCCTAACCTAAAGCCTAACCCTAAACCTAACCCTAAATTAACCCTCAACCCTAAACCTAACCCTAACCCTAACCCTTAACCCTAACCCTTAACTCTAACCCAACCCTAACCCTAGGCGTAACCCTGACCCTAACCCTAAACCTAACCCTAACCCAACCTTAACCCTAGGCGTAACCCTAACACTAACCCTAACCGGAACCCGAACCTAACCCTAACCCTAACCTAAACCCTAACCCTAACCTAACCCAAACCATAACCCGAGGCGTAACCCTAACCCTAACCCTAACCCTAACCCTTACCGTAACCCTAACCCTAACCCTAACCCCTAACCCTAACCCTAGCCCTCAATCCTAAAACTAGGCATAACACGAACCCTAACCCTAACCCTAACCCTAACCCTAACCCTAACCCTAACCCTAACCCTAACCTAACCCTAACCCTAACCCCAACCCTAACCCTAACCCGAAACCTAACCCTAACCCAAACCCTAACCCCAACCCTAACCCTAACCCCTAACCCTAACCCTAACCCTAACTAACCCACTCTAAGCATAACCCTAACGCTAACCCTAAACCTAACCCTAAACTAACCCTAACCCTAACCCTAACCCTAAACCTAACTCTAAACCTAACACTAACCCACTAACACTATCCCTACCCTAACCGTAACCCTAAACCTGAACCTAACCCTAACCCCCAACCCTAACCCAAACCCTAACCCTAACCCTAAACCCGAACCTTAACTCAAACCCTAACCCTAAACCTAACCCTAACCTAACCCTAACTCCCAAACCTAACACAAACACTAACCCTAACCCTAACCCTAACTCTAAACCTAACACTAACCAGCTAACACTAACCCTACCCTAACCGTAACCCTAAACCTGAACCTAACCCTAACGCAGAACCCTAACCCAAACCCTAACACTAACCCT